>NW_010156456.1:0-10282 GCF_000695765.1 Mesitornis unicolor
ACCGAGCGATTCTGTGATTCTGTGAAAGCAGAATATGCTGTACTTACCTGCTCTTGCAGTTGCTAATTGAAAGCCGTACTACCAGTATCATCTCAGACACCTGCATCAGAACTGTACTTGGAGTAAATAAATGCATAGACACTGTACAATATAGGGAAAATTTTAGTAGATGGCCTTAAAAGATTATCTCTGATGCTTTACCTCACAGTAGTTACACTGCCATGACCCAGAAACTGCAAACTGTTTCCTACTTTATGACAGTTTGGTGAAGAGTCCTGGATATGACTCCCTTTGCAGTATTTATTCCATCACATGGATAATAAGACCTGATATCACCCTCTGCCCTCCTGTAAATGTCAATGCAACACATGCCTGGTTCCTGCAGGAACAATTCCTTTTCTCCTGGTTATTACCACACTCGGCAAATCAAAATGATTTGCAAGTGTTGTCAGATGGCTGAGAAATCGCTCAGAAAAATGTTCTTTGCCACAGTGACCGAGAGCCATGTTATTTTTTTTTTTATGGTAGGTCGTATTTGTTATATAGTACCATCTGGTTCATAATCATATCAGGGTATTGTAAAAAGGATTCTGAAAAAAATAGCCAAGAAAGGAAATGAAGATAATTTCTCACATCCTTGATTTTCAGGAGAATAAGGAAACCTAATTTAGACAAGAAAGGGTGGAAGAGCTATTGGAGATGGGAAGTTGACTGGAACAGGAGTGGAAAAGACTGATCAAAGACCCATAGTGCTGCTTATTTTATCTGAGAGGGTTGTTTCTGTGAGCTGAAATGGCAGAGCAAGAGCAGTTTCCAAAAAGGAAGGATTTCAGGTAACAAAATGACTTCAGATAGACAGGATTGAAGCACCTAGCTAAATCCCAGAGGTGACAAGGTTCATCCTCTTTTCAGGACTGCCTAACTCTATAGGTGTCCACGTACGTCAGCCACCTCCCTGCTTTGCCTGGAAGAACTTCTCCTCTGCAATGGACAGACATTCCGTTCTAATACGCTTGCCTACTAATGGGCTGTAGGCAAAACATGTTTTTATTTCCCAGTGATCAGAAATTAACCTCTGGCCTTTGACTATGTAATTACATTAATTGCCAAAACCATCTAGTATCTGCTTTTTTGCCTTATTCTTCTGTCTTAAGCTGCCCCTGTTTTTTTTCCCTTCCAGTACGTAGAGCCTTCCTTTCACAGCTAAGTGTACTTTTCTAACTGTGTTTCCTTGAGAAATACCATCCTACCGGCATCTCCAACTTAATTTTCAGTGGAAAACTCTGTTATATTGGTATGTCAAGGACAGCGATATTAAAATAATAGCAATAGTAAAGAAGACTGTAAAATCCAGATCCAAAATCCTGATGTGGTTCAGTGTGGTTTTGCTTTAAGTCAAATTTCTGAGGCTTCTGAGGCTGCTGAGGCTCAAATTGTACTATTAAACATGACTTGTTGTCCCACCCTACCTCATTTTCCCATTTCAAGAAGATTCAAGATTCAACCCATCTAATAAGGGTTGAATGGGCACCTTATGTAAAGCCTTGGAAAAGTCTGTACCGGCTGTGTGCACATGAGAGAAAGAGTAAATGCCGTCCAGATTTGTCAACATGTAATTTCAGAAAAGGTTCGGTCTGTACAGATATTTAAATGGTGCCCACCTTTGCTTTTCTTTCAGACACCAGCCTAGTTTGACAAAACTGTATTTACCTGAAGATTTTTTCCCATATGTTGAGAGGGGAATATTTTTTTTCACATATCTATTTTGAAAAAGAGAATCGCTTTGTTTGGTTTTGGTGCCTTTTGTAAAAATGTGAAAGGTGAAAGTGAAAATTGTCTTTTAATAAGGAATCAGTTAACAACTCCTGAAGTCCTATTTTAGCTCCTGTCCTCTAACTTTTCAGCTGTTTCCATACAATTAAAACACTCAGAACCTGGTCTCTCCCTACTACCTTGAGAACCTTTTGTTTAATTTCAAATTTGACAATGAGGTAGAGATTTCAGGGATATTAAGTTTCTATAAACGTCGTTAAAATGTGTCCAGCCAGAGAAAACAAGGCTTCAGCCACAGGATTTGCTACCAGGTAATCCACACAATAAAGACTATTAAAAAAATAGCTCACATTTTGCAGTTTATTTGACATTGTACAACCCAGAAATGGGACCTGCCACCTCAAGACCATGGGCATCGGCACACTGTTGCTCCTTATCCTAATGTTCCGCAGGTGAGATCTGCAGTCATCACAAATGAGACATGGGAATCATAGAATCATTTAGGTCCCATTTAGCTGACCCTTAAGATCAAAGGTTGGATAAATCCAGCCGTAAACCTAACACTGCCAACTCTGCCACTACACCATGTCCCTAAGTATCACATCTACATATCCTTTAAATCCTTCCAGGGATGGCGACTCAATCACCTCTCTGGACAGCCTGTTCCAGTGCTTGATAATCCTTTCAGCAAAGAAATTTTTCCTAATATCCAATCTAAGCCTCTCCTGGTGCAACTTGAGGCCATCTCCTCTCATCTTATCACTTGTTACTCAGAAAAAGAGACCAACCTCCACCTTGCTACAATATTTCGGGTAGTTTTAGAGAGTGATAAGGTCTCCGCTCAGCTTCCTTTTCTCCAGATTAAACATTCCTAGTTACCTCAGTTGGTCCTCATCAGACTTGTGCTCCAGATCCCTCATCAGCTGCCTTGCTTTTCCCTGGACACAGTCACCTGGAAGACAGAGCTCATGATGTCTCACCTCCTACCTGCCCAAGATTTTTCAGAAAGATGGTTCTTGGACAATAAAAGGGAGTGACTGCTACGTAGTTCTCCTATTGTTTTTCTATCCATCTCCCATTTACATTCTGAAATATGACTTCCCATGAAAAAAAAACCCAACCTTTCCCATGGGGAAAAGTAAGGTACATCTACTACTCATGTCAAATGGACCAGCTTTCTTTGATATTAAGTGAATTTCGTTTATGCCAAGACAAATGCCATTTTGATGTCTGAAAGTTTGTTCACAGAGATGCAAGACTTCCATGTTGCTTGTTAGGAAAACTTTGTTCTGGGAGGCTTAAAGATTTATATTTAAAAAAAATTGTTTTAAGGAGGAGTAAGGAGTAAGTAATTGTTGCAGAAGGCGTAACCACAGTTCAAATTTTGCCTGTGCATCGCATTCTGCTAAAGAATGTGGTTCCCATTATCGGAGAGCACTGCTTATTATTACACTGGGCTTTGTGTGGTTTTTTTTATTTTACATCAAATAATTATACATCAAATATCTTTCACACCAGGCAAATGTGACAGCTTTTGCCCTCTGGAAATCTTTCTTTCCATTTTATGATCTTTTTTTTTTCTTGTTTGCTTCCTTGCTTTTTTCTTTTAATACACATAACTGTTTCACAATGCAGGGGACACTTCTATTTCAGCTGGTTCATATAATTTAAAATTATTATCTAACAGGCCATTACGTTTCAGAGAAAAAGGGACAAACCAAAGAAACAGCATAAAAGAGAAAGGAAAAGGGCTGTTTGAGAATTAAGGTCCAGGTTTGCAAGTGTATCCTCATGCTGATGGATAGTCATCATGGATTTGGGGTTATGTCTTCATGTGACATAACATATATGTATTCTTATCAGAAAATTGTTGAACTCATCAAGAGAGTAATTAATTCCACTTGAAACCTTTTTCTTCCTACATTTTAGGCCAATTCAATATTTTTCAAAAACAAATGAGAAATGTCAATGCAATGTTCCCCAATGAAATTCAAAGTTTGGAGATGCTGGCTGTGAAGCTTTCATGGAGTCATACGTCCCATTTTCAGCTGAGAAAAGCTGGAGATACATTTCGGCTGACTGAATTAGCTGTCTACATGATGTCTCCAACATTGGAACCTACCTGGAAGCCACATGGCGTGGGGTGTGTGCCAGCCTCAGGAGCCATCTGAAGGTCTTGATCTGTGGCATAGGTCCCGGTTTATTTGTAATCTCATATTCAGATTAATATATTCAAATCAATGTCTCATAGCCATCTAAATTAGTAATAGAGCCAGATGGATAGGGAAAATCCTTCAACACAAAGCAATGAAAGTCCTGTTTGAAAAGTTGTATCTGGACTAGTCCTAACTTTTGGAATTTAAAGAAAGGGTGAAAGACAAGGTCAAGCAAACAGATAAATTTGAGAACAAGTCCTGAATATTTGCTTGTATGCATAGCAAAGAAAATTAAAAAACTGAAAAAAATGCACTTAATGCCCAAGTGTGGCAGAAAAGCTATTCTTCAGAAAATAAAGAATTGAAAGGAAATAACCCATGGATAGTATGTTAAAAAGAAAGAGGATTAGGAGGAAAGGAAATGGAAGTGAAAAGAATATGAAGAGAAGGCAAGATAAAGAGTAAAAGAGAAAGAAAGAAGGAAAAGGAAAGGAAAATGAAGGGAAAGAAAAAATATAGTTTGTAAATGAGGTTCATGGAATTTTGACAAGAGGAAGCATTATCATCCTCCAGTGTGACCTTCCTCAGAACATGGGGGATAAACTCAAATTGGTCTAGGAAGGGCCTCAAATTAGACAAAAATGAACACATCACTACATGACAAAACACAGGCTAGGGAGCAAAGTACTCATTTGCCCTCTCTTACACTCACAATTTATTTGTGTATGATTAATTTTCTGTCATGTCCACTTTGTGTATTGTATGACTGCCCTTTTATAAGATTCCAGAGTTATATTTCTTTGGAAAAACTGACTCTGTCTTGGGTGTCTTGCTCATGAAAATAAATCACAAAGCCATGTCCAGATATAAAATGGGAGGGGGACGTGTTAAAGTTTACCTTGAGTTTGACAGTAAGTATGTGTGTGGGAGTGAAGCAAAAATTAGTTTAAGTGATTATAAATATGCATGTATTACTCATAAAACAAACCGATAGGCCCATCAAAATAAAGTAAATGTGTTCCTGCACTACAAACCTCAGGTGGTTCCGAGTGACACTGATTCTGGTAATTATGATAAATAAAAACTCAGATAATTCCCATCCCTTCAGTGATGTTGCCAATGAATATTAGCTCTTGGTCTGGAGCTTGAGCCCAGAAGGAACCATTATAACCATATGCTCTGACCTGTTCCATAACACATGCCAGGGAATTTCGTGCAATAATTCCTGCTTCAAGACTGTAACTTCTTGAGCTACAGCAAGACTCACAGACTGATTCAAGTGCTGATTTAAACACATCCAGCCATGGAGAATGCTATGTACTCATTTCAGGTGCAGCTTTGATGGCTTTTATTTTTAGACTGGTGCAATATATAATAATTTTAGAAGTTGGATTACAAACCTGGAAATATTCTTAACATCTAACTCAAAGAGTAAGAAAGACTTAGGAGCCAACAACATGACTTTTGATGACTTCAGGCAGGAATGTCCAGACTGTAATGCAGCTGTCTCTACTTGTCCTGTCTAAGCATCTGGCTCTGCTGTGCACCTCCTGTTTTGACCTTAAAATCCTCTATAATTGTGCTTCTGGGCATGACCTTAGCTAAAGCAGGTGAGCACTTTGGATGGGAATCATCTCAGATAAACCCAGGAGAGTAAAAAGTCAACTTCCAAATCTCAGCTTCCCTTATCTACATGATGACAACCGGGCAATTCCAGAAGCAGATCTGGCACTTCTGTTTAATATTTCACTCTCTGGATCTTCTGATTCTCTACTGTTACTGTAAAGGGATCATGGGGTGACTAGAACAGACTTAAATGTCTTATTCTGAGACACTTCTAGTTATGTGAGATACATCCTGTCGCTAGTGACTGTCTTAAGACCTGATAAAACCCTAAAGGTACCTAAAGCAACCTCTAAGGTGCAATGCTGTGGTCTGAGCCTAACTCCATTGCTCCTAATGGAAACAGGACCTCCAAAAAGCCCCAGTGACGAGGGTGCTTATACCTGCACAGTAGTGAAATGGTTAGAAAACAAATTCTTTTGGCTATCTGAAGAAATTAAAATCCCAGCACACTAAAAGAAATTCTGTTCTCCATCCTTTCTTTTCACTCTTAATTGATGAGGAACCATGAGTACAGAATTCAAGGGTAATGAGCAAGGAGAAGGAAGTCTGACCCCGTAGTCTGATGACTAAGACCCTCAGCTGAGAGTAGTGTCCTGTCTGATATCTGAAATAGGCATTTGTTTTCCCTAGCTATCATCTTCTAGTACAGTGCTTGTTTGTTTTTTCAACCTCCTACTCAGGAATATTTGGCTATGAATGCTATGAATTTGTATCACCTCTTGCAAACATGTACATGAGGCTTGCTCCTGAACTGCCAAGATATGTGTATACATTCAGTGGAGAGTGATTAATCTCGATCTCTGCAGTATTATATGTTTCACACACACTGGCAGGACGTTCCCTGAGTTACATGAGTTCCTTCGCCCTGTATCATGTGCCAGACATGCAGACAGCTGATGCTGGAGCAACGTTCACAAGGGATTGCAAATGGCTTTTTCATGCACATTGACCCAACTGAATCACCAGGGACACCAGCTCCCCAGGATAAAATTGCCTGTAGCCGGAGATTCTCTGCAGTCCATCAGAGCAATAAATAACCTGAAATTACAGCGCTGGGTATCAGTGCCTAGTGTATTTTTCTTGATTGCCTAGTCTTATCTGTAAAAGGGTTTTCATTTGAAATCTTTGTTTAAGGCTATCAAGATGAGTTTATAAAAGGAAACCTGGTCTAGTGGGAGGTGTCCCTGCCCATGGCAGGGGTTGGACTGGATGATCTTTAAGGTCCCTTACAACCCAAACCATTCTGTAATTCTATGGCAAAGTGTACAGCAGGAAATTTGAACGCAGGAGATTCTTGGGCATTTTCATGTTAAGATTTGTTGTACTTGGCTGGGGAAGGTGAGCAATGTGGTTTGTTAGACAACTGGTCTGAGAAGAACATGCATTGACAAAGACGGCTGTGATGCCCATTTTGCTTGCAGGAGTCAATAACCAGGAAATAGAGATAAAAATTTGGACTCATTTTTGCCTCAATACTCCTCAGCTGGCAGAATGAGATATATAAAGGTAGTCAGTGGGGCAGACCATATAGATATCTCTTGGTAGGTTACTCCTGCTTCTCTTAATTTTTTACCAATTCTTTTTTTTTGTACTATCAAGGCATGTTGGGAGACAGATTGCAGAATGAGCGACTCTTTGCAGAAAAGAGTCCCAAAACAAAGGATTCATCAGGTGAGAAACAGGTTATTGTTCACCCAACTACTGAAATGGAATGCATTGCCAAAGCCAGTCATAGTATGAGAGGGACAGTATCAACACAGCCCAAATCCTTTTCCATTGGGACCATTGGCAAAGACACCTAGCAAAGAAGCACAACAAAAAATAGTTTTGGACTCAGTGTAGAAGCAGGATAGTTGCTAGGCCTAGAAAGCCAAGTCAGGGAAACAATGTTTAGGCAACAATGACATCAGTTTTAATTGTCTTACATCAAGCTTAGGAAGTATGAACCAGAAACCCACCTAGAGAGAAGACTGTGGGGGCAATCTTGAAATTCTTTGGTTATTCAGATTTACAAATGTGGACTTTTAATCTTTTGAACATTTTTTTTCTGAGATTGTTATCTCACTTACTCTGCTTGAAGAAACTAGCTGTTACCAGCCAAGAAATGCAACTGAGACTTAATCAGAGATCCTCCTGTCTTCCTTTCAGTGTATAGAATGAATTACAAACATGCAAATGTTCTTTTAGTCCATTTTTTTGGTTCAGATCAGCAATCAAGCTACCAAATATGCTACCCAACAGCTATTAGAGGTAAATTTTCAGCTCTTTTCTGAAGACTTCACGTAGAACTGAGGAAAGAGCCTAGACATTAAAGACTTGACATTTTGCCAGCCTGTTGTGGATTACTTTACAAGAGCTTTCAGTCTGGAAGTTCTTAACCTGCCACTATCATCATTCAATATCAGTGATTAAATCTTGACTACTCAGAGACTGGAAATGGTGCCAAAGACAAACCTAGTTAAAATCAGCCCAATATTTCTCCGTTGGCTGGATGAGCTACTTCAAGGTCATTAATGAGTCAAAGCCTACAAATGTCTCTCAGGGACCAGTCAAGGCTCAGGCTTCAAGCCTCTGGAGTTTGAAGTTTTATAATCTGATCATTTTTGCCAGAACTGTGAACTTCTTACCATGTGACTCTTCCATTTCTTCCTTCTTCCCAGACTTCTACAATATTCCTCCACTTCTAGTCCAGCTTTGCTGTTTGAGAGAAGGTATTTTATCTTTCGGGGAATAAAAGAGGTACTCTACTCCAAAATTATTTGCTGGAAAAATGTAATCTTTATCCCTCTTCCGTTGATTGCCAGGCTTTTTCATACTTGGCTTTCTACTATATTTAATGCTTTTTGATTGATGTTTTTGTTTGTTTCATGGGCACTATCTACATGTTGCAGCAGAAGAACGAAGATGTTGTTAAAAATACTCTTGTGTCGTTACCCTGACTAATACTCCAAGATTTCTTTTATTGAAAGTAGAGTACTCAAGCTAGTCATACACAACCAGTTAAACCCTATTAATACATCCCCTGATCTGTTAACATATCCTCACCACTCGTCTTTAATTCAGGAATTAAACCCCCCATCTATTCTAGCCAGGATAGTCTTATTTGAGCCATTTTGCTGCTAGTTTTGTTTCATCTGTTTTCTAATCCAAAGTAAGAGGGTATGAGCAGAGAGAACAGTCATATGCACACGATCACACACACCCTGCAAACAAGCAAAAGGCAGGGGTATAGAGTGGACTTGAAGCTGAACAGAAGTAGAGCCGCGTGCCCAGTCGATTAACAGAATTAATCTTCAGAGCTGTCAGGTTTCACATTTTGTTTTATGATAACTATATTCATCACACACACAAACCTTCATTACATTTCTGTTTTGGATACGAGTCAGACAGAATGAACAGCTTGACCTTGGTCATAAACCCCACTACTGAGGCAGCTGCAGGCAACCTGAAACAGAGCAGAATTAGTTATGAACCTTTAACTCTCTCTTTCATTCTCTTGCTCTCTCTCTCTGGCTTGATTAGTTTCCACCTGTTTAGTCTTCATGGAAATGTTGACTTTTATACTTTCCTGTCTGGCAAAGACACATCCCTTTTCCTTTTTTTTTTTCTCTCGTTCTTACCTTCTTTCTCTCTTTCTTTCTGGGAATTGAAAATTGAACTTAATGGTGTAATTTTAGGGTTCCCAACAGACAAAACAGTTTTGCGGGCCAAATGAAGTAGTCTTCCTGTGGAATACTCTTGTTTTGAATGGAAAGGTTCAGTCAATGTGATAGAAACCAAAGAACATGTTACTGGAATGCTAATACTCCTTGATGACCTTCTGGGCTCTTCTATCCAGTTTTCTTTCTCCAATGAATAATAATAATAATAAAAGGTAAATCTGAGGCTTGCCTAATTCTTCGACTGAGTGGCTTTGTTGCCTATAAAGATATTTTAAATTGTTCTCTGGCCCACCCTTTTGCCCAATGGGTCTTAATGCTTGTGACTGGTGTTCAGCACTGAGTTATACCTCTCAAGAGAGCAAAGCTTGGCTTTGGCAAGACCAACAGACTCATTAATTACAGCGTAGCAGACATTTGACAGTTTCTTCATAGAAAGTTCCAGGGCTGACCTAAATTGGATACGTAAGGATTCCTCAACCCTAGGAAGGGTGTATCTTCTGTAATAACATGAAGGTCATTGGCGGGACAGGGCCTCTTACTGTAAAGGTCTGGATTGAGCCTGGGAACAATGATTAAAACTGAAGCTCTGGTGCTCAGTGATGTTGTTATTCTGGTTCTCCTAAGCCAAACATGACTGGTTCCAGCCAGTAGTTTAGTGGGAGATCTCCAAAGACATTCAGGTTTCTACACGTAAAGCATAACATGTAAGTCAGGGAAAGCCATTCCTTTTATTTGAGTCACTGTTTCTGTAACTCCTAAAAGCTGTGCCTTTCAGATAACTAAGCTTTTGATCAGACATGCAAAAATAGGGAAGTCTAGAAAGGGTTTTATCTGAGCACTGTTAAGAGCTTCTGTCCTAGGTATTATTGATTATAGACAAAATCTATTCCTAATGTTTCTTCTGCAGTTTCTGGTGGAGGTAGACTCTTGCAGGCAGACCTCCACCATAAATTTCAGGAAGGGAGCTGACAGCGTAAGATTATCAGGTTCAACAAGACTCAGTTTCATGTCCTGAACTATGGAAGAAAGTTGTTGCACAGTTAACAAGCTGCTGGGTCCTGCTGA
>NW_010156456.1:10313-12762 GCF_000695765.1 Mesitornis unicolor
TTGAAATCCTTTGGGACAGAAGGTGCTATATATGTGTGAGATATTATTGCTACATGGCTATTTTTGCTTTGTTTTGTTTTTCATTTGGTCAGCTTGAACAAGCTCTCCCTGAGGTTTAGGTAGCAAAGCATTAGCCTGGAAAACTTGATGGCTTGGGATTTTAGTCCCTTAAATGGTCTCTGTTGGCTTGTTGGCTGGTTTATGAGGAGGGTGGAGAAAAAGGGAAATGTTCTCCACTCACATTCACTCACATGGAAACATAACTGAGAAAAAGACGACTGGGCTTTTTGCTCCAGCTGTTTTACTCCCATTTATCAGTGCTATTTTTCACCCAATTGTTGCCCAAAGGTTTTGATCTCCAGCAGACAGAAAGGCAGGGATTTATTTTTCTCCTTCTGTCTCCTGGGAGGGTGGAGGCCAGAACCATAGAATTCTTATTTTCTTTTCTGCTTCCAGCACTATATCTAATAGCTTGTCAGGAGAACAAATTAAGATCAAATTAAATCCGTCCTGTTGATCAGAGTCCAGTCATATTCTGTCATGAGATAGTTATGGAAAAAAGGAGTAACCTGTCAAGCTCTTAAATGCTACTGTATTTCACATGGTGCCAAACTGTACTTGGACCATACATACATTGACACTGGTGCTATAGTAATAAGAATAACAATAACAATAATAAATTCATATCACAATGTCATAGACTGGTATCACTGCAGGACACTTAACTCTTTCAGCTAAAGCTATGGATCATCCAGTATTTCAGAAGTCAAAATATTTGTAATATGAAAAGCATCTTCAAAATAGAAAGCTATGCCAGCAAGTAACATTATCTAACTGTCATTACTCTATTTAATTAGTCATTGTAGTTAACAACAATAACAATAATATTAAAAATAGCATCTATTTTACAGTGGTGGAACTTCATGCTACACATCTTGTGTGAGATAGTTTTTTGATGTAGGTCAAAATTGTGCTGAAGACTGGCTAACAATTAAGTAGTCTAGAAGATCATGGAAGGAAGGAAGGAAGGAGGAAGGAAGGAAGGAAGGAAGGGGAAGAGGAAGAGGAAGAGGAAGGAGAAGGAGAAGGAGAAGGAGAAGGAGAAGGAGAAGGAGAAGGAGAAGGAGAAGGAGAAGGAGAAGGAGAAGGAGAAGGAGGACCAGACTCTTCCTTGACCAGAGGGAATCAGTGTTGGTAAATTTGAAAATGCATGCAAAAAAGTCTTAAATAAATCAATATAAAGAAATAGCAGATTGCTTTCCTTTGGGTGTTTATATACGTGTGTACATCCATGTGTATATGTGAGTGTTGACACCTGTGCTCTGATATAGTGTGACAGAAATGACATTTAGATCAATTCTCATTTCTCTTTGCTTTCTATTGGTTTCATATCAATGTATCTCTGATATCTCCAGTTGATATGAATCTGCTTTACAGTGCCAGAATTTATCCTCTTTTTCATATTAATTATTATTTTTGCAGCTTTTCTTACAGTCAAATAATTCATTCACATTTTGCTAGAGGATCTCACTGTGGTCAGCCTCACTTTCCCGGAGGCTCCATAACAGTTGTGCAGGGTTGAGGCAAGCTTAATTCACCTTCAGTAATCCTTCACACTCAAAGTAATTCTGTGCAAATTTAGGTAAGTACAAGCACTGCAGTATATCTAAATGTGGATTTAAAAACAAGACTAGCATAGAGGCAATTATTCAGATATCTCTTTCGTACACTAATTAGCAAAGTTTAGCACTCTGGGCCACAATAAATTGTTGTTTCTATGTTGACATCACCTTTAAGTTCCCCATAATCTCTCCCTCAGACATTAGCTTCTTGGAGGCAGAGTAAAACACAGTTATGCTTTTCCAAGGATATTTATTGCCTACATAGTACCAAACGGAGTAGCAGGGGCTCCCTTCCAATACTGTATCTGATTCAAAGGATATCCATGGAAGATGTACTGGCAAAACTATCCCTGGCAATCTCTCTGTCTTTGTTATTCATAAGTTTGAAAGACAGAGGCTTGGATCTTTCTTTCTGTGCTTAGGAAGGCTCCTTCAGAATTTCCGGATTTCCTTTTGGTTTCATCATTGTCCTTCTCAGAGGACACTCGAGGAATCTTGGCTTCACTGATAAACTTTATCAGTTTGATCATTTCCAAGGGGTGAATATGAGAATGTCAAGTGTCACTGAGTAAAAAGCTCCTCAGCATGTATCCAAATCAGGTCATTTGTTTATTCTCACTCCTATCTTCTGATCGGAGGTCAGTTCCAGTGTCCAACCAATAACTAGAAAGTTAAAGCCACAGCAGCATTGACACTGTAAGTAAAAAACAGGTAACAATGAGAGGATATCTAAAGCTAACGAATGGTAGAGAGCAGAAAGGAAAAAGGGAAAGAAGAAAAAGAGGAAAAGCCCTTGTGTGTAAGTTGGCATCAGTAACCTGTGATGT
>NW_010156456.1:12779-29891 GCF_000695765.1 Mesitornis unicolor
TGGTAACTTTTTCCAGTTCAGCTTCAAACCAGGGAGGCCTTGTTTTTGTTTACTTTTCCTCTCCACTCTGAGAAGGCAAGTGAGAGACTTCACAGACTGTGAATCACTCGACAGGGACCTCTCTGCCCTTGCCCCACCAGGCAGCTCAAGATCTGCCTTGCAAAGGTGGGGCTTAACACACAGAGCTGAGGGCCCTGGTGCCCCCAGAGGATGCAGTGAACATCAACAGCCACTGCTGCATTTGCTTTTCCCTTCCCTTCCCTTCCCTTCTCTTCCCCTCCCTTCCCTTCCCTTCCCTTCCCTTCCCTTCCCTTCCCTTCCCTTCCCTTCCCTTCCCTTCCCTTCCCTTCCCTTCCCTTCCCTTCCCTTCCCTTCCCTTCCCTTCCCTTCCCTTCCCTTCCCTTCCCTTCCCTTCCCTTCCCTTCCCTTTCCCTCCACCTTTTCCTCCTTTCCTCCCTCCCTCCATCCTTCCTTTTTTATGTCAAATTTTTTGGTTAACCCTCAACAGCAGGTTTACAACAATCCAGTATTTCTTCCCACATGGCAGAACTGAATGAGAGGACTATTTATATTACAATGTTTTGGAAGCCAAAAACAAATGCATTCAAAATAGTACTAAGCTAACTAATGTATTGAAAGCTGAAACTCTGGTCTCAAACCATAAAATGCCATCTGTCTCCTAGGTTTGAATGCTGGGACAGAATGATAAGGGCAAGTGTTGCACAAGCCATGCACTCCTAAACATTTCTTCTTCTCTCTGAATCCACAGCTGTCTGCTGCTGGACATAAGATGCTGGGATAGTTGCCCCTTTGATTTGATGCTGTTTGGCAGTTCTTATGCCATTTAATATTTATCATTGTCTTCTATAGTCTCTGGAGTCTCTGTACTTTCTTATCTAGTCAAAACAAAACCTTGCTCATGCTATTTTCAATATAATGTCTTTTTTCAAATTCTTTTAAAATTTCTTCCTTTCCAACCTGGAACAGTCAGATGTGTTTGGGCCCAGGGAGAAAAATAAGAGATCATTTGTAGTGGAGGACATCCATTGATTCATCAATAAGCTTATCGCTTGTTGTTTTCTTACTGCAAAGCAATTTGCTTTACGTCTCTCATTACAATTACATACATACGTATATCTTGATACACACAACTCCCAGGACTTATTTTTGAAAGAGAAAAAAATTTTCTGTACAGCTTGAGACACAATATTCACTCAAAAAGATGATAGCAGAAGTAAGAGTAGAATAATATGTAAACATTTGGTAGGCACCATAGGTGAGGAATTTGATAATTTGGATTTCTGTTTTCTGAGCAAAACTGCAATTAATTGATTGAGAATCTATCAAGTTCTAGATTTCATTTCTCAAGAAAAGATGAGAACTTGGTCAAGGCCACGGCATCGTTAACATTACCTGAAAGAAGTGAGACTGAAATACTAGGTTTTTGCATAATGAAATTAACCTCATACATCCTTTAAATCTGTTGTGCAGGTGTTTATACCTGACCTATAGAAATAAAGGTACATTTCTTGGTCATGATTAATTTAATCCAAAGAGAGATGGAAAAAATAAGCCAGGTGAATCATCTTCTAGAAGCACCTCCTTCTCCCAGCTGACTGTAAAGAATGTGTGGGGTGCCTGTACATTTCTACACTGCAAATGCTGAAAACAAAATGGGATGAATCCTGCCACAGGTTTCTAGCCTGCTGCTCTGGCCCAAAAAATATTTGGATGCCAGAGGATGGATTTATTTTCTGCCTCAGTGGAAATGGATGTTCATAGATTTAAAATGCCAAGGCAAGGTATGGAGAACCTCTAGGCACCTCCTTTCTGTGCAGCTAAACCGTAAGGCAGGTTTATTTTATTAGTTGGACTGTTGATGGGCTCATGCTCCAGTTCTCAGAAGTTTATAATTCGGATTATATTGTTTTTCACAGAGACTGGAAACTGCCAATCCTTTGCTCCTTGTACCATCCCTGCCTTCCAAGTTCAAAGTCACAATCTACAGCACCAACATTCAAACCTATCTTCAGGTGAAGAGTTATCTTGAGCATGTGTCAATGATATAGAGGGATGACCCTCATGCTGAGCATCTTAGTGGAGATGTGAATTCTTATTCATGTGGTTTGGAGAGGCTGAACACAAGCATACCTATGCTTCAAGAGGCTTGGGCTGCAATTACCTCAACGGCTTAGGATGGAGTCTCATGAATAGAAAGCAAAAGTTGAGGTGTCCACCTCAAACGTCACCATGGCGACAGGATGCTAAGAAGCAAGCTGTGCATGTAAAAATCTGATGACATTATGAGAATAGGGAAAACATTCATTTTTTCCCTTCTCATTAATCAGGGCAGTTTGGCTTACAACAGAATCACTGTTTTTAAGCTCAGGAGCTCCGGTTTCTTAAACTACATTTATACTTAGAATTGAAACATGCCTACAGCCTATTTTCTGGCCTTGAAAACAACTAATCCAGAATGGTTTGCATCCCCTAAGCCCTCTTCCCCTTCATCTTTGGGATGACCACATCCACAGTCTTTGTAAAGAATAGCTTCTGCTTCATGCTAACTCCCAAACCAAGCCTAGGAATTAATTTTGGAGATTGATAGGTGACCTGGGCCAATAACGTACTAAGGACGTTATTAACAATTTAACGGCGTGGGTGACTGAGTTCCATTGCCTATGAAGTTTCCTGGCACTATTTATTATGAAATATATGGCTTCACTACCCAATCTTTACGAAGATATGTAGGAATGACATATTTCTACTTCACTGACCAGTTGGGAAAGTAATTTCATGAGAATACCATGTGGGGGTCAAGGAAGAAATTAGGGCCCCTAGAAGCTGGGTTTGTTTCAGTCTCTTAAAAAAACAAATTCCTGCACCTCCCCTTCTCTATTTCTTTCTTTTTTATACTTAGATCAGTATCTGTATATGCACTGTGATCATGAAAATGTAGAGAGTGAGTATCACGTCTCTTTTTGGTGCCCTAGAAGAGACCATGCATTTCATAGACGTTAAAATGTTTCTGCTTCTGCTCCAGCAGTGAGTGGTAAGATACAATGGATAGCATTCCCCTGCACAAGACCTTTACACCTTATGGGCCAGAGCTTGACGCTAGCAATTGAGAACACGCACTTCCCCAGACCTTCCCCTCCATTGAACTTCATCCATGAATTGTGCGAGGCACTTCACAAGCCTGGATGCCACAGCTTGTGACTGCAAAGGAACATTACACCCACTATTACCCAAGGAGGGGACCTCATTAGAGCATTTAACAAACAGGAGCTGATGTATTTTATTTTCCTTTAGCGAATGGTATTTAAACCAGACAATGGGGACACTTCCCCCACGCCCCAAAGGATCAGAGATGCAATTCCTCTCAGCCCTTAGCTCTCACATTCGTGTATGACTCAGATGGTTAAGGTCTCCCCTCCCTGCTGTCAGCCTCTCAGACACCAGGAGCTAAGAAAGAAAATAAATCTGTTTCTAAAAATGATGTTCTGGAGGGAAACCATTCAGATGCAGTTAGGAAAGGAGCTTGGTCAAGTGGCACAATCAGTCTCTTGTTCAATAATATTTCTTGTTCATGGGTTTTTTCTGTCCTTATTTTCACATCTCTCTCTTCTCTTTTCCCTTTCTTCTGTTGATCTGGTATTAATTTCTTTCTTTTATGTTGATATTTTTTTCCCTATGCTGTCTTCTTAGCACAAACTTCTTTTTCCAGTCCTGCACTCATTTCTGTATTACTTCAGAGATGTTTTCTTTCTTGGATTCTGCTCATCTTCCTCTGTTTTCTTGAACATTGAGTCTTTCTATGTATTTAAAATGTTGGTTTTTAAATCCTTTTCTGTCATGTTCATTCCTCTCATTTATTTCATTTCTTCATCCTACTCTTTCAAACACTCAGTCTCCATTTTATTCCTTCATATCAGTGGAGGCAAGTATGCAGCTCAGATATGCTATCCAAAAATCCTTCAATTATGCAGCATTGGTATAAAAATATTAATTTCAAAATCACATTTCATGACAGAAGAAAGAGACTTTTACAGAACTTTTGGAGCTTCATAATGATTATTTGATTTCCACAGATAGCTTCAATTTCCAATGGAAAGGAAAGTTAAATCACGTTTAGTTAGAGTGTCCATGTGTGCTTCACTTCTCAATTGAGCTTCAAATACTGTATTTATGTATTTATTTAATGAGTCTAAAAATACTTAATTTTTTTCTTCCTCCAGCACATATACTAGTTTCAGCTCTATTTTCATTTATTCAGTTGAGGGTGGAACATCTGATTGGCAGCACAGGAAGAAAAAGTGTGAGAAAATATAGACAATAGTTCATATATTCAGACAGGATGTGAGAAATCCAAAATCAAGTCATTGAAAATGATTCAAGCACTGCAGGTTCATGAAGCTGGTTATTTCACATCCTCTTGGTGAGAAGATATTTCATAACTTCATCCTTTTCTCCCAGTCTTTCATGGTTGTTCACAACCAATTTTTAACAGGTTTCAGGTCTGCTCTGCTTCCACTTTTTATCAAAGAGAACTGAGACTTTCTGGCCAGATGTTGTTACTTCTAACCAAAGTACTGCAAAATATTTGTATCTGATAGAAAAATAAAAGGTGCTCTTTTACTTCTTTGCGTCTAGATTAAAAATCTAAAAATACATGGAAAAATGTCATGTCTGATCAGCAGCTGAGAAATCTTGTAACCTTGAGAACTGGGAGATAAACTGTCAGTTGAGCCTGGAGCCAAGCTGTTTCTTGACCAGTATCTCTCAGCACATCACTTTTTTTCCCTGCTGTTTTAATAAATGCTACCAATAAATCTATGTTGGAATAGACAGCCATCGTGGTCTTTGGGCTTCAGTGTGTGTAATTTTAATTTGTGCTTGTTGGCCACTTTATATCTTTATTAAAATGACATTGCTCCTTATACTTCTGATAGTCTTTTAGACTGTTATATAGATATTTAGTTAGTTAGAATATCATCTTTTTTTTACTTAACCTGCATATAAGATTTTTACCCTGTTCTC
This sequence comes from Mesitornis unicolor, assembly GCF_000695765.1. NCBI lineage: Eukaryota > Metazoa > Chordata > Aves > Mesitornithiformes > Mesitornithidae > Mesitornis > Mesitornis unicolor. Next base: position 17,820 of record NW_010156456.1, read on the forward strand.
ATTCAGGGTTCACTTCATTGCAATCCAGAGATGTGAAAAAGCCAGTGCGTGACAGTGGACAAGAGGAGAGCTGGAAGAATACAAAGGTCTTCTGCAGAAGCCAAGCTTAACAGTCAGGAGTAGCATGTTTGTTAATGTAGAGCATTTCTTGCAGGGTGGAATACCCAGTGAAACTAGAAAAAACTCATTTTTCACTTTTCCCCCCAGAGTACTTGGAACCAACCTCACCTCTAGGAGACTGCCAAATGTGTTTTTCAGGATGACGCCATGAAGACTTTCGTGGACTTTTTAATATTTTTTATTTGAAGGTGAACTTTCCTTTGACAAACAGCCTATGCAGCCAGAGCAACTGGTGAGAACAATAAGTCATAAAAAGTCTGCTATTAAAAATGTTTGCTTTGTTCACATCCTGAATTGATTTCCTCTAATGATTTCCCTCTGACGGTTGTGGTCAAAAATAATAACAGTAATAATAAAATAAGAGAATATGCCCCTCCCTGGTTCTCCTAATAGAGGCTTTGCTCTCCATGTGTTGACAAAGCAGCCCTGCAGACAAACCAATATGTGAATTCAAGTAATAAAACTCAAGGAAAGACAGAGATATTACTGGTTTTTATTATTACCACAGCTCTCGCATTAGTAGTAACTCAGAGGCTGTAAGTGTGATGAGGGTCTGAGGTAGTACAGGGACCTTTTGTGGAGAGGGATTTTTTTTTCACTCTCTGTATGCTTGCAAAATGATTTTGATTGCTATTTGCAGTCTGGCAAATTTGTTGATAATGAAAATTCAGACTCTAAAATGTCAACAGCTGATGATGAAGAGTTGATTTTAAAGTCACCTGCAGGTGGACGAAGAACAGGGAATAATATATATCAAAATATAGATACAGTTCTCATGACTTATGGTTATTAAATTGTATTTTAGGTTCCTGAAAGGTTGTTATAACCCAAACAAAAATTATGGACACGAAGCAAACAGACTTAGTCAATGAAATCCTTTTTAAAGTTATAAGAATATCAGAAGGAAAATCTTAGCTGATTTGCCTTCTGCTGCTATAGAGCCAATGATGTCCTTTCAGTAATTCAATGAACTGTGCATAACAGTACAAGGAAAACCAAATGACATGGTCATAAAATCATCATAATTCTGTAAGTTTTCTACTTTTCTAAAGCCATGAGCACTTTACTCAGAACCATTCAGCTTGCTTGGAAAACAGATGAAGATATTTGTAGTATACAGAGATTTAGCATCTTTTCTTGAGGCAACCCTTTTAACAACACTGGTTTTAGCTTATGGTACCTACTATATTTTTTTTCAGAAGACACTGTCGTGGTTTAGGCCCAGTGCATAACTGAGCACCACGATGCCCCAAAAAAGGGCTAGTCAAAATAAGGACTGGGAGGGCTTCTCACCACTTAAACAGGTCACAGGCAAAAGACAGACTCATCATAAGGAACAGAAAAACCAAAACAACTTTAATTTGTTACCAACATCAGAGTAGAACAATGGGAGATACGACCAGATCTTAAAGTCAAAACACCTTCCCCCACCCCTCCCTTCTTCCCGGGCTCAGCTTTTGTTCTCGGTTTCTTCACCTTCCACCTCCCCCTTTGCCTTGAGGCGCAGGGGGATGGCGGTGGGGGTTTGCGGTCGGTTTCTCTGCAATATCACGGGCTTTCTTAGGAGTAGGGGAAAAAAGAAACAACAAAACTCAGCCCTGTGTCTCTCTCTCTGCGTCCACGTGGCCCCCTTTCCGTAGGGGAAAAAAGTCCTCAAAAGTCCAATCTGGGTCTGCCCACATTTGCAGTTTCCCTCACACACAAAACTGCTTCAGCCCAAGTCCACAAAACTCCAATCTGGGTCTGCCCATGGTCACAGTTCCCTCACACACGACCAGTCGACCCGGCTCTCGCCACGGGTTGCAAAGGGAAAACCTGGGCTCTGCGTCCTCCTCCTCCTCCCCCGCTCTTCTTTCCTTCAAACCAACCTTGGTGTTCTTCAAAGTTGTTCTCCTTGGGCCCCACTTCTTTTCTTCGCTGCAGGTCTCCGATGGTTATGGAGATCCCGGCTCTCTCTCTTTTTTTATTTTTTTTTTAATTAAACTGCAGCAGGGCTTAAGCTTAAATTGTGGTCGGGGCCGGTCAAGCCCAGCCGGGCAAGGCTGGGGCCATGCCACCCACACCTGGGGCCATGTTGGTCAGGGTCGGTGCCAGAGAAAGCGAGGCATGCCCTGCACCCCCTTAAATCCATGAATTCACAGGGGCGCTGACTGCCTTGGCCCTGGTCAGAGGTGGGTCTGACAAAGGCAAAGGGGGAGCTTTTCAGGTAGCTTCTTAAAGGGCCATCTCCATAGCCCTTCCCCGTTACCAAAGACACAACCAAAAACCCCCTGACAGAAAACCCAATACAGACACAAAGGTTCAGTTGGAGCTAAATCTTCCCTGCTGGCAGTAAAAGTCACTCTCTTACATAATTGTCATGATTTCCTAAAGTACTTCTGGTTACCAAAATTTCATGCAAGAGTCAGCAGAAATTAATGCTTGGAGACGGCCCCAGGCCAGTTAGATGTTGGGGACTGAGACTGGTCTGAGGGACAGAGCAGGATAAAACAGCTAGGTAATGTGACAATTGAATACAATCCTGAGGAAAGAAAAGAAAATATATTTATTTAGGATAGAACCTTCTAGTCACTTAAATTATTTAGATACTTTGCCTAACTGTTACCTGTATAGTTGTTCATGGTAAAAAAATAAGCAAACAACAAACAAGGCTTAGACCATCAGGGTGATTTATTCACATCCTATGTTCTCATGACCCACCAAATTCAGAAAAGTGATTCTTCATCTCCTCTCAATTTTAACATTTTCAGCACAGAGATTTACAGCTGACCTGGTTTTAAACCTGCTTTACTGCTACTGGAAAGAAAAATGGTACATTCCTAATATCATGTACCTGCCTTTATTTTAAATACTGGATTAGGATGTTGTAAAATTGTGCTACAGCTCCCATATCCAAGTTGCTCAGATCTCCACTGACTAGTAAGGGAACCTGAGTGACTTGTTCAGATGTACAGACATATATTTAATGAGAAATTTCTTTTTCCATCCAGAAAACAGAGGCACTGCAGTGGCTGAGATATTTTAACTTCTTCAGTCTTCCCATCTCATGCCTACATTTCCAAATCCTTCAGTATATGAAGGAGGGAGATTTGTGATGAGGAGGAGAAAGGAGGTTTAAAAAATAAATAAATAAAAAGAGAAAAGAAAAGAAAAATTACTAAAACAAGTGATTTGGCTTCTAAGTTTCAGGTGGATTTATTTCTGCTGGCTAAGAGGTTTTCTGAGGCAGGGAAACATCCAGCTCATTATCTGGATTAGTGTTATTACCTTCATTTTTCAATAAATATACCGTGTCAGGATTTATAGCTGCTCTGTTCTTTTAGTGAAATGTAATAGGTGTATCTCCCTATGCCAGCTCTTCTGCAGAGCTACAGGAGTAGCGCAGGGGAGGAAAATCGCTGCTGCCTTCTGCTAAGACTTGCTCCTGTCTTGGGCCAGAGCTGTGACAGCATTTGGCTAACCCTGAGCTGAAGTGAAGGGGAATGAAATGGCAGACACCTCATTTGAAGTAAATGGCCTGCTCTGGATTTCTTTGATATATTTACTTGGGCCTCAAGAGAGATTTAAGTGTTGCTGAAAAAAGCTGACTTGAAGTTCTCTGCAATAACTATAAAGAGCTCCTAGTGTCCTCTTTTAGAGGAATATAAACTAAAGCCCTTTATCTCCTTCCTCATTTCCGAGTCCCATAAGAGACCTGCCCCTGATTCAGCTGGAGGATCCCTTTTCATCCCTTGCACTCCAGCCATGCTCCAAACCCACTACCAAATCTTGCAACATTATTTTTTTTTCCTGGGGAGGGAGGAATCCTCACCTTTCCCATTTTGTCCATGGGATAAACACTGTGTGCTGCTTATGGACCGTGCATAAACTGTCTAAGACCTTGCACTGTTAAATTGTGATGTTCTGGTTGATGTAGGGAATTTTCAATAAAGTGCCATTGCTTGGAACAGTAAGAGATAGGAACAAAACCAGTATCTCATATGGGGCAGTCCTAATGTGTGTTTCTCCTATGTTACTCTGAGTTTTAGCTTGATATCCATGCTGTTGACAAATCGTCCATGTGTTATAAAATTCCCCTTCCCCATAGAAGCCCATTTGTTGTCTGCAAGCCTTTCTGATGTAGCAGCTGATAAAACTTAATGACTTCTACGGAGTATGGCTGTTATCAAAAGTTTTAAAGTGGTTTTAATGCTGACAAAAATACCAGAATGACAGACTTAGAAGAGAAAATCCTACTTACAAACCCAGACAAAAAGTTAACAAGGAACATGGGAGAAGGTACTTACCAGGATAAGGGCTTTCAAATCAATCAGTAAGTCAAAACTAAAGCTTGGACTTGCTGATGTGGAGCCTAGAATCAGTAACAAGAGCTGTGGAAAACTCGTATCTGCAACACATGAGGCGCAGAGAGGCACATACAGCGTTTCCATGGACCAGAAGGCTGTATTAGCAACCCCAGTGCGCATACTGACACATCTCATGCAGCATCGAGAGAGGTGCCCACTAAGGATGACAGAATCACATATAGATTTCGAAGGAGTAGGGTGAACAGTGGCCTTAGAAGAGGTGAACCCCATGGTTGTGGTACAGGCTTACAAGAGGTCCAGCTCCTCTGGTCGGCTGCTAGATGATGGGAAAGGTGAGACTACTGCATCCTAACTGGCTTCAACATGTCCATGTAGGCAACGGAGTTAATCCCCTGTTGTCAATGGAGGCTACAAAGACCCAATGATGGTGGCTCAAGACCCAGTTGGAAGCTGTACTAGAGTGACCTTCCTGTCTCTATTCCTTGCAGATGGTCTACAGTAGCCTAACTCCTAATCTAATCACCAGAGTTAGGTAGAAAATTTAGGAGGGATTCATATAAGATACAAGGTTCACACTGTACTTAGAAAAAGCTGAACTCTGAATATTTGGTCGTGGACTCAGTTGCTGAGCGCTTTGGTCTGCTCAGCCTGAATCCACCCAAAACACATGAACAAGAGTTTGGACTAAGGTATTGACTTTCCTTGGAGTATGCTTTTATGGGAAGATCTGGAGCTCTAGCAGAGGTGGCCTCTTGAAGTGATCTTTAATGTAAAGAATGTATATAGTGGACCAAGAGGCTTAGGCCCATGGGTAACTATATGGTGAACTTGCCAGTCTTCCTCGCCAAGTGAATCTTTGACAACTGCGTAATGATAAGCTGAAATGGTGCTGATTGAGGTCATATTTGTAGCCATGGGAACGTCTTTGTAATGGGACCTCTTGTTTCCATGAAATGCCAACAGAGAACAACAGTGCTTGCCAACGTCTCGCCTGGCTACTGCAGATCATTTTAACTCCCACGCCAATTTTTTCCATCTCTGCCACAATACTTGCTTGTTATTGATTAACTTTCTTGTACATGGGTTCTTCTGGACTTGGATACAAATTTGAAAAAGCAACCATAAATTATTCCTGGGGCTGATTTTCACTTGTTCCCTATGGCATGTGGGCGTTAAAACAGACAGAATTTGCCTCTCCCTTCTCTCAGTAATTTATCTAACCCCACTGACTTTTATTAGGCTGATTTTTTTTTCCTCCCTTCCCACTCTATTTTAAGTCGCTGCTCCCTCATCCCTAGCACTGGCTTAGAAAACATACATAGAAGGAGAGAGAACTTACTGTTCAGTTCTTTGCTTTTCTGTTGGTACATGTAGCCTGATGATTTTTGTTTGTTTGGGTTTTTTCCCCCTCAATAGCATGGGAGAAAATAAATGATGTGTTTTCTTTTATTTCTTTTTTTTCTTTGTTTTGACTTCATTCTTCTATTTTCTACCTTTGGAGAAAAACTTTCTGATCTCAACAAACGCTTAATACAACTATGATTGAATAACCAGGCTATACACTAAATGTTTTCCTGGGTGTTCCCTTCTGTACCAGCCAATTTTTTCCCTAGTTGCAGGAAGGCAGCCAAGATAAGGAAATGTTCATCATTTCTGCACTGTAATATTTCAGTGGAAACAAAGGATCACACTGCGCGTTTGTGCCGGCTTGCGTATATGTGTGCATTCATTGTAGGCAGTGTCTTTATGAGTCCAGAACTTCTGAAGAGCATTGAAACCTTCCAGTTCTTCAGTCATTCCTGTGAAAGCCACCGAGATAAGTGAGAGAGACTGTGATTACAAGTTTTCTGTTACTGCTCTTGGTTGGTAGTCTCTGTGCTTCTGCACCCTGTATCCATAACTTTATTCCCCACACCCTCGGACACACACACTTTGTCTGCACAAGTGTTTGTGTGGCCACTCATTGAACCTGACCAAGGAACTGATCCAGCTGAAAAAGAACCCAGGAAAAAAAAAATAAATCACAATTTATTTTTTCTACTGGATAAGTTTCCTGTTTGGGTTCACTGCATGGTCACGAAAAGTGTAGTGCAGGAAGAGCTCTGGGAATGACTTGAGGGCATGAGAGAGGAAGGCAGGAGGGCATGTTTAAATTATGACTGACACCAAAAAACAAGGTCTTGCAAAACTTCACCCTGACTAGAAGTTATCTGAGTTGAACAGCCATGGGCCACAAGAGATTACGATATAGTAGATTTTTATGGAAGCGAAAGTGTATGTCACTGTAATACTTGTCTATATTGGGACTCACAGTCAAAACTTTCTGGGAGTTGCTTATATATGAGCAAAGCTGTCCTCGGAAAATAGCTGTTAAAGTTCATTGAGTTGAGAAGCTGAATAAAAAATAAAAAATCAGACACCACTTAAGTCATGCTAACTTCCCAAAATGGTATTTCTTAGGTCCTGCATTGAAGGCAAAAGCAAAGCCAGGAATAGAGAATGTGGTTTTCCTACTATTTTGCAGTCACCTGAGTGCAAACACTTCTCCAAATATGATGCATTAGGAACAACATCCACAAAAACAATGGAGACAGAGCAGAAATCAGCCAGACCTCTTGTTTCTCTCTCTGAGTTAAATTCTGCTAAGGATCTTGCTGAAGAATCACTGAAGTCATCAAGATACTTTGCATTTGCACCTTTAATCAGATGTTGACTTGCCCAGCCTTAACAAAATCAGGCTGTTGTGGTGGGTTGACTTTGCCTGGATGACAGGTGACCACCAAACTGCTCCATCACTCTCCTCCTCAGCGGGACAAGGGGGAAGAAAATAAGATGGAAAAAAAAAGTGAGTATAAAAAAGGCAGTTTAATTAAACAGGAGCAAATGCCACACATGGAAGCAAAGGAAAACAGAAGATTACAGAATCACAGAATCACAGATTTATTCTCTACTTCCCATCAGCAGGCAATGTCCAACCACCTCTCAGGAAGTAGGGCTTCTGTAGGCATAGCGGTTGCTCTGGAAGACAAGTGTAATAACAAATGCCACCTCCTTCTCCTTTCTCTTAGTGTTTATTGCTAAGCAGATGTCATATGGTATGGAATATCCCTTTGGTCAGTTTGGGTCAGCGGTCCTGGCTATCTCCTCTTCGAAGATCTTGCTCATTCCCAGCCCACCAGTGAGGGGGGAATGTTGGAGGGACAACCTTGATGCTGTGCAAGCACTATGAGGAAAATTAATTCCATCTTAGCCAGACCCAAAACTATTGTGCTTAAAGGCAAGATGAGGACTTGGATATTTTTCCAATCTCGTTCACTGATCCACATACAGAAAGCGGAAATGAAATCTTTTTGAATGCCCTGAACAAGTAATCAATAATTAGCAAGTGTTACCACACTATGGTAGTTAAAATGTCACTGTACATGAAAAAATAAATAGATCAATGTTTTAAATCATGCAGAGGAGGCTCCCTGCAAATTTTTGTCTCATTCCCATGAAACTCTCCTCTTCAAATATTCCATTTATCCAAAGACAAACTCCAGGGCTCTACTTGCCCAGCAATTTCCAGCCTAAGCCTCGTTTAGGCAGTTTCAGCAGTGATACCTAAGGGAGTAAAGGTTGTGAGATCAGGACACTACCAGTGAGTAAGAAGGTCTAATCAGGAAGGAAGGCTGTGGTAATGCGGTGAGTTCAACCTTTAATGGCAGGGCAGGTACAGAATAGCAATCAATGAGATCTCTCCAAGGACTGCAACCACATGTGAAAATATTACGCATACTACTTCCTTCCCTGAACATTGGTACATAGTTCATAAATGCTCTTTAGTTTCTGGCCAGAATAGAAGAACTTTATGCTTCTGAGATAATAGAAAGGAAAAGGAGAGGCAGTGACCAGAAAAGCTCCTATGATATGTGCCACCCAAACCCAGATAAAATTTCTCTGACACCAGAACTATAATTACAATGATCAGACATCTTCAGCATCCTCTAGCTAATCTTAACCTCATTCTTGTGATGTGCATAAGGCACAGACTAATGTGACTGTCATACTAGGAAGGGAAACATGAAAATTAATTATTCAAAGCTGTGAAGGAAATTAGTACGGGGTCTATATGATGGACTCTAGTGAAGCTTTATTCCAACCCTTCTGTAATGTCATCTTGTTACACTTTGGAGAAATAAATGCGTTTAAAGTAATGGACCATGAAGTTCTTCTACAGCCAGGGAGTGGAGACATGGAAGAAACGCGTAGGATGGATGGACATGAAATGATGAGCTGTAAAAAGGGAAAATGTCATAGATATGGATTAGACTTCCCTGTTTTAGGAGTTTGGAGTTTCGAATTGAAGGTATATCCATATATGTAGAGCAGACCACCCTTCTAGTGGGATGGTTATACATTAATTAACTTCAAGACATACCCTGCATGACATCCTGCTTGTTACAGCCTGGCAAATAGAGGAGCTATGACTGGAAAAGAAACTGTTTGTGTCTTGGTCTTCTTTGTCTATACTTAAGATCTGTAATCCTAGTTACTATTATGGTCTCTTCCTACAGCTAGACAGGCTGATTTCAGAACCAGTCTATCCAGAAGTCACTGTTTTGTCACTATTTATTCAATATACCAGGCTTGGTGCATTCACATCCAGCACCAGGAATGAAGGAGCTGCACTGCCCCTATATCACAGTAGATGATGCAAGAATAATTCAGACATTAAGGCACAAAGCTGTTGTCTGGTTTTAGGTTGTGTGAGACTTCAGTGCGTGCTGTGGACACATGCACATGGTCCAGATTAAAAGCCAACTTCTTGTTAGAGTTATAATCAAGTCTCTTCCTTGGCCACAGATCAATCCAGTCTCCCTCCATCTTCATATAATATAGGAAAGTTATTAAATTTCTCCTCAATATTTCAAGGGGATTGCAAAAAATCCTAATGAGTACAAATGGCTGTTTTTGCTTCAGAATATAGAAGACTGATGGTGCTGTAATAGGAAGTTCCTAGAGTAGGAAAGAGAGATAATGATGCCAGAAATAATGAGGAACTGTTCTCCTTTGCTGGATGAAAGTTTGGAAAGGGACATATCTGGGTCAGGACTTGCAGGAGATGCTGTGAAATGAGAGCAAGTGTTAATACAGCTGCTGCTGGATTGTAGTGAGACTGGGTGCTGATCTGTATCAACTGGGCATGTTTCTTGTGCCTGAACTATGGAAACAGCTTCAGTCAGAGATTACTGCAAAACAAGTCATTTCAGTTCTCCAGAAAAACTCTTTCATATCATGAAAAGTACTTTTAAAGGGTAGGCAATCCCTCATACAACAGTTTGCAGATTGAGTATTGTCCATAGGGTGAGATTGATCATTCAGGACTGGGGGAATCTCCAAATTTCCATTGGCTGAGAAGTTCCTCTGATGCATAACTGATCCTGCTTACATGGGTCTAGTGCCTTGATTTTTTTTCTTGGCACTTAGGAAAATACTGGCCCTCCTAACACCATTTCTCTGCCCTGGCAAGCCTCATGACACTGGGCCTCAAAACCATGGGTGTGGTCTAATTTATTCAATTCTTCTCCTCTTTCCTCTGGTTGTTCCTGAACATTAATTGTACAGGGACTGGGGCAGGAGCAGTGCGTGCTCAGGAGGTTGCCAAATACAACGTATCCAGCCAAGTGAAAAATAAAAAGGTCAGGTTCGAAAGTCTAAGCAAGAGAGCTGTAGGTTTTCCGATGGTTTTGACATCTCAAAATGGTCTGATGGATGTTTCCTTTGTTTGTTCTGTGACCATGCGAAAGGACTATAGAAATGCAGGTAAAAACCATGAGCTGCTATTCTTGGCTGATCTGTAGCTAACGTATCTGTTATTATTTATACTTTTTATTATTATATATGCCACATCAAACAATAGTCCTTCTCTGTGAGTAGCACCTTTGATGCTATTTAGAAATGTAAAATACACACAACTAATAAACTACTTTCCTCCATTAATCCTGTAATATCATCTTTTAACTGTGGAAAAAAACATAAGGAACTTCAATTCTCCACCCGAAAGTCCACCAGAGACCCCTCAAAACAACCTACTTCTTCTGCTTCTTAATTTGAAGTCTAGCAAGCATAGACAAAGTATGTCTTCTGTATTTAGAGTGAGTCATAACATGGAGCACACTGCAGATAAAAGTGGGTGTGGTAGTTGAAGAATGGAGGGCAGGAAACAGATGTGTCTGTGGTTTTTCTGTCTGGTCAAATGGGTTAGCTCAGGGACCATTAATGAGGGCCTGGGATAGTTGTTTAGCTGGTGTAAATTAAGGCAGCCTTGCTGAAGTTGCGGTGATTTACTCCAGCTAAGCATCAACCCTTTTTCTGTTTGCATAGGTCATTCGGAGTCCAATACTCAATGACTGTGGAGAGCCAAATCTTTCTACAGTTGATCTGTCCCTCTTCAAGTGAAAGCTCAGTTCATATGATTATACTTATGTTTCTTCTTTATCTAAATCAAATTTGCTACTTTTGTTTTGTGAAATAAGAGAGATTTAAGGAGAAAGACTAAAAATCCACAACTGGGAGTTCAGAGGCAGCTGTATCTGCTTCGCAGTTCTGAAAGCAGGCTGATTGCCTAAATGTCAAAATAAAGAGGCAGTTTCTTTCCGTAAGACATCTACATTTGAAAGTGATTGGATAAGTGGTTTCATTTAGGCTATGGGATCAACACTGGAAAGAGAATATAGTAACTCCCAGTTCCGACTTCCCTGACTTGACTCTTCAGCTCCCCTTTGGGCAAGCTTTCAGGTCGAACTTCTGCATGTTCAGTGATTATCCCATCAGTGGTAAGGACACTGGGAAGCACCTGATGAAGAAACACAGGCCTGAGAGGGAAGATCCAAACTAAACAGAAATGGGAACAGAGCAGCAGCCAGCTCTGCAGAACATTGTACGACTGCAGTCTTTAATTTTTTAAAGAAAATTTTCCACTTCTTCACTTAAAGGCCACATCTGGCAAACATTGTAAGAGTGTTAACAATTAGAAAAATGAAATATCTTTGCCTTCAATTTCAGTTAACAAAATAAATATAAGAATTCCATTGATCCTTTTAACAAAGTATTGTATTATTCTTTGGGATATAGTGAATTTCTAGCCTATTCTAATCTTATCCAATTAAGAGAAACTAAAATTTAATGGCAAATCATGAGATTTCTCTGCACTCTCCCCAAAAAGCTCTCATAAATGCCTCTGGGAAATGCTTTTATATTGTAGTGACTCAAGAGAATCCCCATAAAAATCGGGGGCCGCATATTAGGTGACTTATTGTAGTGTTTTACATGAATGGACCACACCACTGGGACCTGGGAGCCTTTGTACAGTCTTTATTCTCCTTGATTTACTCTTAACCTACAAGGTCTTGTAGCACAGGACAGTAGGAGGTCTGAATTACTTAATACACCCTTGAACTGTGGTACCATCATAAACATCATAGTAGATGATATGAAAAGTCCCTTTTTGAAGTTGACTTAGGGACTTAGGAGAAAAAGGTGATGATTCTTTAAGTTATTTTTGTCTATGCTCCATTATATAGGCAGAATATATATATAGAATACTTCAGTAAAGCCCTTGAGACAGTCTCTCACAGCATCCTCACATCTAAACTGAGGAAGT
>NW_010156457.1:0-17206 GCF_000695765.1 Mesitornis unicolor
TGAAAGGGAAGGACAGGTGGTATCTGTAGGATCCTTGGGCGTCAGAGATCAGTACTGTTCCCTCCCCTTTCCGGCCACAGTCTATAAAAACTGAGGAGGCCCGAGGTTTTTGTGGGCTTTTCTTGTGTTCCTGGGCTGCTTCCTGTTGCATCTTGGCATGGCTGGGGCTACCTCCACGTGCTCAGCAGCATCTACCACCATCCGCTCCCGGCACCACCGCGGTCTCTGGTGACGAGTCACAGCAGTTGCAGCGGCCATGAGGCACTGCTCGGACACTTCCACTTGGGACTACTGGGATCAGGTTTTGTATATAGTTAAATATCCTTTGTCCCTTATTAATTCCCTTTTCCTTTCCCCTGTTGTTTTTCATTAAACTTGTTACAGTCTTAACTTCCAACCTTGTGTGAAACATCTTTTCTCTATTCCCTTTTTTTTAATCCTCCCCTGAGATGGTAGAGGACAAGAGAGAAAATCCTGCTCCTTGGGCTTGCCCTGAGCCTTAAACGGGGACACTTTCCTAACCTCAGCTCTGCTCACTTGGACAGTGTCTCTCTGTTCCTCCTAGATAACCTGTCCCTGCTTCCACCTCCTGGATGCTTCCTTTTCCTGTCTCAGTCCAGTCGGGAGCATGTGGTTCACCAATGCAGGCATCTTGCCACCTTTGTTTGACTTCTTGCTTGTCAGGGTTGGCCATTCTTGAGCTTGGGTAAGGTAATTATTGAAAATCTATCAGCTGTGCTGGGCTTTCCTTGCCAGGACTGTATCCCGTGGGATTCATCTAAGGTGATCCCTGAACAGGCCAAAGTTTTCTTGCCTGAAGATCAGTGTTAGCACCTGCTTTTTGCTTTTTTCCCTTCTTTCAAGATCATGAACTCTACCGTCTCATGGTCACTGCAGTGAGGGATGCCTATGGCCTACGCATGCCCAACCAGAGCATGGTTTTTACAGAGAAGTTATGAATAAAGCTATAAAAGAGATCTGATCAAGGTAAAGCTTACTAAAAGTCTATTTTTTTTTAATTAAAGGCTTTGTGGCATACTCGAATCTCATAATAAATTGCATATCTCTGTAAAGATTTTACTAAGTTGCATTTACATAGAGATTTCATTAATTTTAATTCTTTTTGGTTTTTTTTAATTGATTTAATCCATTGTGCCTGATACCTCTCTGGCAGAGTAAAGTTCCTGTTCCCTGAGCTGTTACCTGCCATTTGGCCTTGGTGACAGAGGACCATCCTGGCTTGGTGAAATTCATTTGGGTGTTATCCCATCGTGTCTGTTAGCTTTCTATGGGAATAGTGGGGAGACAGCTTTTACTTTTTATGCTTAAGGAAATGTCAGTACTGTAGGATTTGTATTTAACCTGTTTTATGGTTTGTACAATACCCTCAATGAATATAACAAATCTTAATTGTATAATAAAAATGGAATTTTGCTATGGATACTTTGTTTGTGTTCAGGAACAGAAGACTTGTGATATGAGAAGGTATGTGAGAGCAATACAAATTCACATTATTGGCTTCTGACAACTGTTGTATCCAACTGAAGAATTTGATTACAATGTTCAAATAATATTTTCACAGTAGGTTCTGAATTAATCTTTAATCATATTGTTTATTGAAAATATTTGCAGACTGTTAAAGGCCTATTTCTGTGCTAAGAAGATTATTTGGATAAACAAGTGTGTTATGTTTCTGATCACATTACAGTTCTCAGTTTAAAAGCTAGAAATTTAAGAAGCCAGTTTGAAATGCTGGTGCATTTGCTTTCAGAAGAAACAAATCTGTTTTCGGTACCCCACCCTGAGTGTGCTGCTGGCTACTTGACACCAACCTTTCCCTCCAGGATAGTTAAATTGTCCAAGAAGTTTAGAGGTTTACATTAACTGGTAGGGGATTATTGGGTTCAAACAGGAAATACTTGCATGCCTTATTTTAGTCCAATCTTAATCTTCACCATGGCATCCCACAGCAAACCAACAGGGCGAAAAAATGTCTGCCTCTTTTGTCTTGGTTTGACTCTTTAGAGGCACACATTTGGTGCTCCCTGGGGGTTCTGCATTCATGCCAGAATGCCTTGGTCCTGGGGTTACCTCATTTTCCTGTAGCAGCAGAATTGTCTCTTGGACTTGAGTTAATTTTTTGCTTCCACAAAGCATACAGTGTAATAGAAATCATAAGAGAATTGTGCTATTTAGGAAATTGTAGTATTGGAATCTCATATATCTTTAATTTAATATAAACAGCTCTTATATTCTGAATTCCATAGATGACTGAATGCATTTAAGAATCTGAAAAAGCTGAAATCAAGTACTGAGAACATGCTGGTTATGCATTTTTGCAGTCTTAAGGAAAAGTGATGTTTGGTTTGAGAGGTTTTGACAGAATTACTGTATCCGTTAATTACCATGATTAATGCAGTAATTGGTGTTGTTAATCTATGTAGGCTTTATGTAAAACTTTGTAGTAAACTAGAAAATGTAAAATAAAACCTTGAAATAGTTCTTCTTAGAGGAGAAGGGTCGCATTATTTCCTCTATGGCAATTATTTTGTCTCTACAGTTTAGTGTTTCAGATATAAACAGTGTGCAAGTGTCCCTTATGATGCTCTCAAATCTCATGTATCACATGAATATTGTTCTGTTTGGCAACAAGATCCAGGCAGTGTTTTCAGATGAATAATGTGTTTGAAGATTTATCCAATTTATATTTTCCCATAGAAGTAATTTAATGTCTCTCTACTTTTTCTCAGAAGTATCACATCTTGTGATGTTAGTGACCTAAACTTTCTTATTTCTGCCTTCTGCTAAAGCTGGTAAAAGTACAGTAAGTAATATGTAAGAATAAAAATAATTTTTACTGTACTTCTATTTATATATTAGAAATCATGTATTGTGATCATTGTCAACTTTTAATCTATTTTGTTCTTTCTAAATGAATTGGGATTTTTTTCAGTAGAATACTTGAATCATATTTCTCCTTGTGGATTTCAGTTCTATTTCTATAATTTAAAAACTTCTGGTCAGCAAGAAGGATGTGAAAGAATAGTAATTTAATAAATACATTATAACTTTCTGTAGAAGAATTGACTGGTGGAGATGCAGAAAATGAGAACAAATAAAACTAATTGCCAGCTGACCTTTGTTTCCCAACTCCTTTAGAAACTTTACTACACAGAAAGGATGTCTGTAGGACCACCTCCGTCCAACTAGAAAGGCCAAAATGTCCTAGAATAGCAAATATTGGAGTCTGTGCTGTACAGACTCCAGTTTTATCTGGTTTTCTAGACTTAGTTACAAACCATTCCTTGCCATGTAAATAACATTCTTGTGAAAAAAATAACCACAGCCAAATAAAACATAAGAGAAATCTTTTTTCCCAAGCTTGCTTGTATATGCGACATAGTTGATCTCATATTAGTTTGAATTCCATAAAGTCAGCTGAGATTTGCAATTTTTATCTTTAATTAAAAAGTGTTTTCAGCAGAAATGATAATTTGGCACTGAGTTTATAGAATGTTAATTATATTACAGTAATTAATTCTACCTCACATTGTGATAAAGACCCTGAAGTGTGTGCCAGCATAACAACACATGTGCCATGTATTCTGTTTATGCCTTGGCAAAAAAAGGAATTACAGCTCTGCTTTAGATAAATCTGTTACAACTAATAGTTAAACTGTGTGCTTTTATGCTCTTCAGTAAGCTTTTCTACAAAGTTTATAACTATATTTTTTTAATGTTTTCTGTTTATCTCAAGCAATCATTTTATTTATTTATTTACTCCTTTTTACTTTAGAAAAGCTGCCAGTAACTCCAGTGGAAAAGACTGTCTGAAGGCTTTACAGTTTCCATTAGGTACAATCTTACTCCAGCAGCAGTGAAGAGCTGTATCTTTGCAGAAGATCTTAGGAGAGACTTTGCAAGGCAGCAGAAATCAACTAAAGCTTCTCCAGGGTGAAGAACGAGCTCACCAATGGAGATACTGCCTCTGTGGGTGGAGAAAATTGTTCTGGTAATTTACTTGAGGTCTCATCAGCTCAACTGTCCAGTATGTCTAACCATCTGCTGTCATGGTTCACTTAAAGCCTCCAGTTACTCTGCTGTTTGTCCTCATGTCCTCTGTCACAGATCTCTTCCAAGGGTGTGCAGCCTTACAGACTTTCTTTTTTTGATTACTCTGTCTGCTAGACTCAGTGTTAAAGTTACCACATCTTTATAAACAACTTTTATGTTCCCAGGCTCTGTAGCAGGCTGATATGCATTTAAGGTTTTGAAGGGCCTAAATTCAGGTTCCTGGAAAATGTTGGTTGTGTTGCTCTTGTACTTTTAAAAAGTGGTGAAAGAGAAGCAAAAGGGTGATCTTGTACCTACAAGTATTTGGGGGGCAATTATAAAGTTGATGGAGCCACAATCACCTTCATACTGCCAGGTACTATAACAAGGGCACAAATTGGAGATTAGGTTGTTTGAGTTGAGGGTTGGGAAAAATTTTCCTCTGGCATATGGGGTAGTGCAACACTGGAACTGTTGCTTAAAGGCTATAAAATCTCTTTCTAGGAAGTTTTTTTTAAGACTTAGCTAGACAAAGAAACAGCTGAATTGGTGACTTCATGCTGGGCATGCTCCAACTTAAAGCTCATGGTCAGACAGGAGACCTCCAAAAGTCTTTGTTATTTATGTGATCCCGTATCTTAATTCTGAAGTGGACTGGCCATACCCCAACCATGTGGTCACTCAGTTCAGCCTATTGCTCAGTGGGCTCCCATGGAAAGGAGTGGGCCCAAAATGGTCATTCTCCTCACAGGCCATGTATTCCCAAGTCCTCCCATATCAGGCCTGGCTTTCAGAAACATGCAATGTTTCCAGCAGAAAGTTTTTTAACTGTTTATTTTCAATTCATTAGTGACCTGTTCTGAGTTTCCCTTGGTTGCTAATGCCCTAACAGTAACAGGAATGTACAAATAAGGCAATACTGGGATTTTATATTGAGAGAGGCCATCCATGGAAACACAATTAAATTACATAGTGGGGTGGGACATGTAATCAACACTTAATCCTAAATATAACTCTTTGTCTCTTGGTCACTGATAATTCCTATTTTGAGCAAAATATCCTTCATTTGCTTAGAAAAGAAGAAGTGCTGAAGAATACATTTACTTAACCAGTAGTACACAGTCATAAAGGTAAGATAGCTAAAGAGAAGAGACATCAGGGAGAGACTCATGTTTATTTTGTGGTTGGATGGTGTATGGACAGTGCAGTCTAATTATGACTCCTGCTTACATTAGTAAAATCCGTGAATTAGAATGGAAAACAAGATGAAAAAAGCAATTTTCATAGGAAATTGTTTTGGGGGAATGGCGAGACTTAATTAGTCTTGAAATCTGAGGAACTATCTATATGCACTTGCGTGGAATGCATATTTACTGGCTTGCGGTACTCGTATACAGGCATGACAAAATTAAGACCATCTGCCACCCCTTTGCAGTTACTTTTTAAAAACTACTGGGAAGATGCTTATTTTGTGAGGATGTAGTTTTCCGATGATTTGAAGTTTGGGAAGGGTGATACCTGAAAGAAGTAGTAAATTTGCTTTCCTATTGAGTAACACACAAAGTTGAGCAAGTTTAACATCTGTCAAAGTGCCTTTTCCATGGGCACTAGAAAAATGTTGGGCATGGAAAATATGAGCAGGAAGGCAGTCCTCTGTTCTAGAGGAGAAGGTTATGAGGTCATTTGATCATCTGGAGGAATAGATTTCTGATACTGAAAACTTTGCTTCTCAAAAGAATGTAACTTTTTTCAGACATTCTGCCTTTTCTCATCCAAATTCATGGACTGTGCACCTTCTCAGAGCCCAGTTTTGTCTCACATATGCGATGGTACATACCACTGGCTACTAAACAGTAACTCCTCTGAATAACAGATAAATATAGAAAGGCTTCAGGCATTCAGTAAAATACATTTCATTTTATGCTGAAGGAAAGAACTTAATCCTTGGAAAGCTGCATGGTTTTAACAGATAAAATTAAATTACTTAAACATTATTCTCCTTGTGAAAACCTGCTGTATTAAGAGCTGCCTTTAAAAATTATTTTCTTGAATGGTATTTTCCTCTGAGAATATGATCCATTTAGCAGGTGTTCATGCATGTGATTTCTGACCTAGTGATTGATCGCTTAAACTATAAGTTTATAAACATGCATATGTTTTAGTTTCACAAGTATATGAGGTGGTTCTTTTGAATAGTTTAAAAAAAATATTGAGGTACATGGAACTAGATATTTGTTACTTTGCTTTTATTTGAATACAGAACATATCTGCTTTGAAAATGGAGTGCATACTTAAATGATTCAGAACAATAATCTCTGTGAAATGGATGATTTTTCATTCCTCGCAGACCAACCTGTCAGTGAATTAATAATATTTTGGCAGATCTGCTTTGTGTAGAACTAGGTTTCCTAAGAATCCCTTGTTTCTAGTTGAAATGAATAGTCATTTTTCTTTAAAGTCCATTGCTTCTGTAATTGAATGATCCACACTGCAACTACTATTGTCTTTAGCAGAGATTGTATTGGGGACTTTAAGTTCTGGATACTTCAGGATTTAGAAGCATACGTAGGTGTCTCTTCACGTGAAACTTGCCATTTTCCTTGTCTGCTGTTGCCTGCAAAATACAGATTTTACTGAATTTTCCAATATAAGTGGTTAAAAAAGTTATTCTTACATGACTTTCTTTCAAAGAAATAGTAGAGATATTAATCTCCTATAACCTATTTCTTTTTTTTTTTTCCAGAAGTCTTTTCTGTAGACAGCCCTTTTCAATATGAATAGGGAATGAATTCGTACTCTTAGTAAGGAAACAGAACGTTCTGTCTGTTTGGCAAGAAATATTTTATCACACTTAATGTAGCTAGTTTGCTCACAGTCAAATACATACCTTGTTAAAAGGTAAAGACGGGGTGATACAGAGGACAGAGGAAGGGACTCTTGATTATAGAAATATTCCCATTTTAAGCGTTAAAACAAAGACGTGAACCTAATTTGTAACTCCTCCCTCTGGCTGTTACTGGAGATTCAAGTTGGAAGTAACCTCTGGGAGGACTCTGGGGTTTGTGTTGCAGGCAGAATAGCTGCTGAGCTTTGAACAGTTTAATTTAATTGACTGGAAAATAATATGTGCGTACAGCGGCTAGGATTGGTATGCATCCAATTAAATACAGCTATGGGACGTATAATGGTACTTCAGTATTAAAAGTGGATAGGACTGGTTTTGGCCAAGCAGGATTGTCAAAAATCTATGGTATTATCTTCTGAGTCTGCACTGCCTGCAGAACAGCAATTTGCGGTCCCACAGCTGCTGATCCCAAACAAGAAACCCTGTTTGGGTGGCAAAGGAATACTTTCATTGTCCATGACAGGCTATGAGCTTGTCTTACTTAACTTGGCTTCCTGACAGAGGCTTGTCAGGCATACTTTGAACTTTTCTTAGGCTTGCCTGGGGCTCTGTTACAGCTTGTTCAACAGTAATAGCAATTGCATAATGACCAGGAAATTGTCTCCTTACCTGTTTTAGTTTTAGATTAATTTTGTAGATTGTGTAGTGAAAAGCCTTTTTTTTTTTTTCTTTTCTCCTGTAGAATTTCATACTCTCTTATGACTGAGAATGTAGTAAGAATAAGTTGCTACTCCACATAGGATGGGCTGTTTGTGACCATAGGAGAAAGGTGTAACTTGGAGGAGCAGAGATAAGGAATGACAGCAAGAAAATCAAATTACGAGGACAGAGGATGATACATAGATCCCATGGCTATAAACAGTTCACCAGTGTTCAGTTATTGATTGCAGAGGGAATGAACTCTTTGGAGCAAAGTAAAATCGGTTTTAGGATTTCCTTCAAAAAAAGAAAAGACAAAAGCATCCAAGATAGAAAAAAATAGTGCAGTGTACCATTATATTAAAGTTAAATTGTATGTGGATGTCGTGGTTTAGGGCTGGGCCGGCCACTAAATCCTGGACAGACGCTCTCTGTTAATCCCTCTCCCCTCCCCAGAAGAAAAGAGAAAGAGAATAAGGGAGAGAGACTTTACGGGTTGGAAAATAAGCTAACAGATTTAATGAAACAATAATACTAATACTACAGATAATATTGTAAATAGGAAAATAATGAAATATATCTATAAATATGTAGAAATATATACAAAACCAATATAAAATTCTCCCCCCAATGACGAATATGTCACTAGAGGCTCTGCGGAGCCAGACACTGGAAAAGTCCCGGACCAAACTCAGCAGCAGGTGGGAGCAGGATGCAGGACACACAAATCAGGATCAGCGGCAGACAAACTGGCAGGATTCTGCTCAGGCCTCGGCCTCTGCAGGATTGAGACGGATGGAAGGGTCCGAGATGGAAGGGCTCCAAGATGGAAGAAAGGGTGAAAAAGGGAAAAGGCACGAGACCCTCGTGATCTCTCGGTTTTTATATCGAGTATGACGTATGTGGGATGGAATACCTAGTTGGTCAGTTATGGGTCTGCTTACCGCCCCCTTCCCCCGCCCCCGTAGGCACAGACACAGCACCCATGATGAGACAACTGACCTTGAGCATATCTTCTATCAGCACTGTTTGGGAAAAACATGCTGCCACTTTTCAGCAAGTTCAGTCACTGAAAAGAGACTGAGCTGAAAAGTAAAATCACTAAACAGAAAATTAGTTCTATTTAGCTCAAACCAGGACAGTGGAATTGCAGATCAAATGAAGAAAAGGGGGTTCTGTTTTCTTATCTACAACACTTCATGGTTAAGTTTTCCTCTGTATGAGTTGGTTGTAGGTAATTGTTTTCTCTGTGGAGGAGGTGGCTGTGCAGTGAGATACTTGACCAACATTCCAAGGCAGCAGCTCAGTCTTGGGTTAACTTCACCGGGACTGTGTGAGTATGTGCCCAGACATAAAAATTAAGGCAAATCAGAGCATAAGAGTGTAGTTTCTGTTTTCTTTGACAGTAAGGGGAAATTGAGTTTCTAGCTGACCAGTTCTTCTCATGAATGTAATTTACAACCTGGCCTCATAAATAATTGTATTGAAGTAACTGAAGAAGTTCCAAATTGAGGGATGGGAGAGTTGGTTTGGATTCTTACATTGCCTTTTCCACCAATTAAGTTATAATGAAATCTTGACATCCTGCTTACCTAACAATGTCCCACTGCAGCGCTTAGAAAGAGTGCTTCTAAAATGAGGATGTATTCGTGTTACTTTTTCACCATCTTAATCTGTGTAGGGCACAACAGTACCATGACTTTTCCAAGTGTGTTTTGCTAATAATTTT
The DNA here is from genome assembly GCF_000695765.1 of Mesitornis unicolor. Lineage (NCBI taxonomy): Eukaryota > Metazoa > Chordata > Aves > Mesitornithiformes > Mesitornithidae > Mesitornis > Mesitornis unicolor. Next base: position 9,327 of record NW_010156457.1, read on the forward strand.
TCAGGAGAAATGGAAAATACAATAAGGAGGGAGGGAATTTGAAAAAAAAAAGTAAAGGAGATAAAATGGTAATCCAATTTTTTTTAAAAAAATTGGGAGTTCCCTCCTAAAGCTGCTGGTTTAGGACAGAGGTTATATGCATGAAATTGTATACCCTAGTGGCATCATAATTTCTTGCTTTACATTCAATGCAGGCTATGTATTGGGGGGGGGGAATGAAAAAAACAAAACCAAATTAGTTCATGTACCTGTGAAATTTCTGAGGTTTTGTCTTGTAGCATTCTGTAGTTGAAGGATATCATATATGTACTTATTCCTATGTACCATATATCTTTGAACAGTTACGTGGCATATTGTTGTGGACTGTAGGGCAGTGGCTATAAGATGTGGGATACCATGAATTACATGGATTTTTATAAATTGTTTGCAATTTCACTAATTCCTGAATATTTTTGGTTGATTGTGTGTGTTAAGGATTAGCAAAGAGGTACAATTACATAAGTATAAAGTGAGAATGGGTCATGTAGCAATGGTTTGCTTGCTAATAGCTCACTTGCAAGTGGGGTGGTAATCCTTGTAGACAATTTTTACATGGTATTACATAAAACTGTTTATGAAGTCAAATGGAGTGGAAAATATTTGTTATAGGGTGTGATATGCACTCCTTATGGGCACTCTTGTATGGTCTTCTGTGTATTCATAATGAAATTAAAATATTTAGCCAGAATGGAAATCTGCAGAAACATCTCTGGAACCTTGTGGAGTCTTGCATTAAGAACTGAATGGAGCTTGGCAATCAGTTTTCTGCTTACTTTTTTTTTTTTTTGCTTCATCATTAGATTTAATCTCTGCGTAATTCCTGCTAGCCTTTATCATAGCTGTTAGCTCAGCGGGGGAATATGATATCCCTTCTTGGTAATACAGATTGAATGCTAGTGCGAGTAAAACTCCTTGTACCGTAAGTATTTTATAGCTACATTTGTTATACATGTTGCACATAGTGTGCTTTACAGTAATCAGAAAAGAATAATGGATTTGGTATGTTATTCTGAGTTAATGATAACATAGATACTCTTTTGGGAGGATAATACACTCAATATATAGGACACATAGTATACAACTTGTCAATGCAAACTTTGGGGAGAATAAAATGACTGTGTAATGTCTTTATTGTTTCAATGGAACAAATGGGGATGTGAACAGTATCCTCCAGGACCGGAATATTTGCTGAGGGAGGAAAGTAATCTATGCTCTAAACATTCTCAGAAATCCAGAAGTAATCAATATCTTCCTAATGACTTGCCACAACCTCAAGTTATTGTGGATACTTTGTAAAATGGACTACAAATAGGAACAAAGATCTAAGTTATCATATTACCTATCACTGAAAAAGAGTTTGGCATTACACTGTAGTGAGAAGAAAAAAAAAAAGTAAAAATAACTTTATGAGAAAGGATGGACCATTGGAGGGTAGTGAATTCTTATTCATTGGTTCTGTCACACAGCAGTACTAAAACAACAGTACATTAGCATAAATTGTCTTTAATAAGTAACTTCATTATTGATTGTTCTTTTTCTGATGTTGTCATGCAGAAGTTCAGAAAGCCCTTCTGGATAAAGTCATCTTCAATCTGCAGAGATATTTCTTTCATGAAGGGACTCCTGCAAAAAAAACTGTGTGCCTCACAGATCTTATCTAGCATACTAATAGTGACTTGAAAAATTACATTCTTCACTGCTGATGACAGTTTTGAATATTTGTATTTCTCCTGTGTTACTGGATTTGTGTTTGGTTGGTTGGCTGTTTTTTGTTTTGTTTTGTTTTGTTTTGTTTTGTTTTTTCCAAAGGAGCCCTTGGATTGCTTTTTAGTTTAGTCTGCTCTCATAGAGTTGTACTTGGCTTTTCCAGAATAATAATCAATGTGAAGTCAGATGTTTTCAGTGGAGCCATTTTCCATACCAAATACTTTGGAGCAGAGGAAGCAATTTCTTCCAAATATTTTCCTTTTTTACGCTGTGTTGTGCTGAATCTGTCAACATTGAATTCTGTCCAGCCCACAGCAAAGAAACTTGCACTTTTTAACCTTCTTTTCCACTGTCAGAAGGCTTTTGGATGTCTTAAGCTTAGATTTTTGAAGGAATTAAAAATGTAGTGGCCACATGAGTTTTCTCAAGCATTCATCTTTGCAGAGTTTGAACAAGAATCAGACTCTTCCTGTCTTCTACTGCAGTAGCACCCTATGATAAAACCCTAGAGGTGACACTTTCCTGAGAATAAAAAGTAATCTGATAAGACAGCCTGGAGAACAAATTGAGGATCAAGATTTGAAGTACAGGTTTCTGTGCAAGGAGACCTAAACCACAGATAATATGAATGTGTGTACAAACAGATTTGTTTCGTACTGTTTCAGACTTTAGCCTCTGGTGCACACAGTTGTCACACATTTGGTTGAATGACTCCTGCAAAAATCATTTGGAGAGCGAGGAGGGTTCCTGTGAGTTGACATAACAGTGCTGACAATTGCAGTTAGCTGTATCTAAATGCAAGTTAGAAAACAATTTCTCGGGAGGTCACAAATTGCCTCTCTGCAGTATTACGGTGACGTTTTTAGGCTCAGGCAAGACTGATGCAGATAAGCTGCCAGTGTCTTTACTGTGGGCTGCATAGTAGGATGAAATCCTTCATGCAGTGCTGATCACTTCTTAAATATTGTAATAAAATTAATCCTGAAGGGCCTTTCCAGCAGCCTCCCTACAAAGAAGAACAGAAGTCAGAGATAGAAAACTAATCCTGTCCTGCAGTGCCTTTTTCTCTTGCCTGCTTTCTCGGCTGTTTTCCACATCCTTTTAACTTGTGTGTCTGAAATATGTCTGAGCACTTTGCTGCTTGGAAAAGTGGGCAAAAATTGCTGTGAGTGAGCTGCTTGATACTAACTCCCACAGTCCTCCAGATGCTTGTCAAGATTTAAGAAATGCTGCTGAATTACAAAGAGAACAGAAGCTCTCTGGGAGAACTCCAGTAGCAGTGTATTCTTTCTTCACCCTGTGAGAGGCAGTTACTGCTAATTTTCTTCTATCTTAAATGAAAAATGGCAGTACATGGTTTGATACAGTTAAAAATGTCTCAGTCTTTCATAGTACATTTAGCCTATGTTCTGCTTCTGTTTTATTTTCTTGTCAGTTAAGCTTTCATTTTCAAAAATAACAGCTAAAATTTCCTAAGGGGTGTTGACTTTAATGTCAGTTTAATGCACTGTTCTGATTGGCAATAACTCTCACAAATATTTTTTGTTGTTGTTTTTCCCCCAAAAGAGTAGAAGTATAGATTTTATTGGAGAAAGAAATGGTGTAAATGTCTGCTGTCTTTTCAAGTTTAGTAGTTATGAAAAAGGCTTGTTGACCCTTTAAATGACAGTTTGTACAGCAGCTACCTTATTGTCAAAGTTATTGTTTTAGCATTCTAAAGTGACTTTAGGCATGTGGTCCTATAATTTCCAGTGTGGAAACCACAGAAAGAATAAAATAAAACTTAAAAACAATATACTTTTGCTTTTATTGTTTCATGTCAATTCAGTAGTATGTCTCCAAGCAAAAGGGAAATGTAAAACTATTTTTTGTAGAACAATGAGCTTTGTTTTTTCTAGTCATTAGTAGTAAATCCTGATTTCATCACAAGTTTAATGGTGTAAATGTGTGCTTTTCATATACTGGAAGAGTTTTGTGGTTTGTTTTTGTTGGTTTTTTTTTCCTAACATAAGGAAAAAATAAATTTAGAAATTTTAATGGTGTTGCCTTTTTAAGTTTTGAAGGAAACTGGTTTTTTTGAGGTCAGATGGGGTTTTTTTGCTAAGTTTCTTGGAATTTACTGTAAATTTGTACTTTTGTTAGTTTGCATGTGGAGATAAAATACCTTGCTATTGGGAGTTTATTTGCATAAGAACCATTGATAGTAGTATAATATCAGATGGTTTTTGTTTCCTAATGTTACATTTATTCATTATTCATTGAATTGTTGCTATCAAACATTTTGTATCAAAACCTGAAACTTGTGTCTATTAAAGATGTTGCTTCTTCCAGTTACATAGTAACTTCTTAAGAATGTTTACATTGTGATTGTAGAGCAGATGGTCGAAATAGGAATATATGTTTTTGTTCGTTTGAAATGAGTTCTTGTTGTTCATATGAGGAAAATTCTGGTGAAACTGGAAGAACACTAAAACCAAAGTTTTTTTAGAATGAAAGCTTGAATGACTCCCTCAAAGTCCTCAGTCACATGCAGAGCTCACACACAGCGAGTGGAACTGGTGAGATATTTCTGTGTACTAGAGGCAGATCAGTCCCTTTCTGAGGCTTATAAATGCTGCAAGGACATTGACAATTACGCTTTGTGTTTGAATAGGTAGGAACATCTAATGGAAGGAAACTTCCTAGTCGTTGGGTCCTCTTCTATCGCTGCTACTTACGTATTAAAGAGTTTTGATAGGTTTATTTAGAAATAGAATTGGCTGCTTAATTTTGTTTTTTTTTTTTTTTATATCACTTGTTTTGATGAAAATGCTGCCTTCAGCCTGACTGGCTCTTACCTTCTGCATGTTCCCTCAACCTGAAGTTTTTTTCACAGCAATTTTATTTTTTTTCTTCTCCTCTCTTCTTGCTATGGAAAACAAATTCTTTCCTTGTAATGCTCTTATCTTTAATTCAGTCTTCCTTGAACAAAAGTGACAAGAATTAAGCACAGTATTTCAGTTTTGAATCTTTGTTGTGCTTCAGTTGAAATCTTCTTGTGACATTTGTTTGTGCTGTGGTTGCGCTACATTGATAGTTCAGAGCTACTCTGCGCAGCTTTCCTTCTCTTTCAGTCACGGAGATCTTAATGTTTCTAGTCTTGACATTCATAGTTTTAACTATACTACCAAATCTTAACTGTTTTCTTAAGGAAACATGGACCTTGCTTATCATATTTTAAATCTTTCTTGTACTGACAGTATCTTCTACCCTTGTGTCATTATCAATTTTCTTTTAACAGACCCTTACAATAAATGATAAATGCATTATTAGGTACATTTGGATGGAAGAATATCCTTTGGGGAATTCCCCAAGTAGACCTCTTCTAGCTTTGTACCTTTTTCCTTCAGTGCAGTGGGTCGTTATTTTCTTTACTTGTCTCCTACTTTCTATTTTCTTGTTTTGCTGACATCTAGGCAGGTTAGATCTAACAAATACTTATCATCTAGAATGACAGGGTAGATATCAAATTAAGTTGTATATGGTAGGGTTTTTTATAATGATGATATGTTAAATCATGTTTTGTGTTTACTCTGTCCTTTTAGTTACTGCTTTTATAAATTGTACTGTCTCCTTGCACAATCAGTGAGGCCAGAGTAAGATGCCATCCTTGCCCATTACCTTCCTCCTGAAGGTATTATAGGTGCTTTACATACACAGCAGTCTCTCCAAATCTTTTTAAAGGAAATAAACTTACATGATTACCTGTAACAACCAAGCTCTGTCTGTACATGCAAAGAGGAATACTTGTGGGGTAACATAACTTGTGTTTGTAATTATTTTTTTAATAACATCCTATTATAAAGCAAGCTTTCATATCAAAAGAGCTGTTAATTATCAGTTATCTAGCCTTGGGAAAGTGCAGGTTGAGTATAGGCAGTATAGGCAGAGCTGGATGCTCTTTTCAGATTCCTTGATGTGGTACTTAGTTTACATTACACTATACTAACAGAGCAAATATAACTAGAAAAACCTCAGCCCTTCTGCTTATTAACACTGCCATATATATATGTGTGTGTGTGTGTGTATGTATATATATATATGTATTTCTGTGCATATGTAAATATATGTACAGATAGATTTGCATAGAAATATGGATACATAAAAATAAGGCTTATACTTCACTGGAGAAAAGTATTCTCCAGAATTATGCCTTTATTAAATGGGAAGTTTAAAGACTCATTGCAAAGCTGAGAAAGCAACATTTGGTTACACTATGTAGAAACTGAAACATCGTCTGTTAGCTTTTCCCAACTGTTCCATCCACTGCCCAGTTCATCTTCCTTAACGATCAGAGTCTTACTGGAGTAAAAGGAAGAGAAAGCACATGTAGGCAGAGAACTGAATAAACACTGTAGGAAACAAACTTTTACCTACATGAGTACAAGGAAAGATGCATTAGAATAAAAGCAGACAGATTTGCATATAAAGTCTGTTTTTATGCCTTGATCTTACTGGCTTTCTCTGCCTTGATGATGAATAGGCATCGTGAAAGTAATGTACTGGAAAAAAAATATTTTTATATTAATGCCTTTTCTATTTAACTCTTTGTCTGGCTATTTCAGTAGGTTACAGTATTGAACTAAGCTGTGAGTTTTGTTTCCTGTCTGCTTAACGTCTTATTATTCTTCCTCATTCAGAACACTGTTATCAAAGATGGAGCCAGAAGGGAGTTTGCATATTGGGCTCCAGTAGAGTCCACTGTTAGGAAAAATATATAAATAAAATTGAAAGGTGACACAAGTTAAAATCGAGGTCTCCAGACCACTTACTCCATGGACACAGGCCAATGATTTTATAATTTTACATTTAGCAGATGGGTATAAATGTGTGTTGCTGTTATCTGTAGTCTGTGCCATCAAGAGAGAGTCTAGCTTCATTGTGCAAGCAGTATAATTTAATTAGCAAAAATCTGCTGAAAGGTTTTGAGTACAGCATTTTACTAAAGTATCTAAATGCCCCTTCAACCAGGGTTGGCTGTTTGGCCATCTTGGTGAATAAGCAGAAATATAACACTTTGTGCTTGTAGGAAGACCCTAATTGTCTTGAGTGTAATTAGAGGGAACACTAGATCTGAAAGAATGAGTGCTTCATCAATTATGACGATGTTCTTATAATAAAGGCCATTTCTTTTATCACTTCTGTAGGAGTAGAATAGTCATTAACATTGATTCAGAAGCACAGGTAATGAGACCTTAATGTAAAATACTAGCTTCCTTTAACATAAGTTTGATTTGCATTCACAAGTACAAGATACTTGATATACTGCTGAACTCCCAGCCATTAAAGTTGCTGTGCTATAGACTGATAATTTAGAAGTGTATTATGTATTGATTTACTGCGTGACTCCCGCCTAGGAACATAATATGACTGATGTACAATGGGGATTGTTATTGGTCGAGTTATAGCAGGTGACTATCCTTATAATAATAGTCAAGAACTATGTTGTAGGTTATTATTATAATGTGAGAGAAAGCTGAGTTTGATAATCCACATAAGAAAATCTGCAAGATGGAGTAGGAATGTCAAGGTAAAAATAAGAAATAGGCAAGAGTACTTAGAAACACCATGACTTAGGATGTTGTATATTAAATGTACTGTAAATCAAAGTAAAGGTCAGAGCCAGATTGAAGAAGTAGGTTGATTGTGGTCATCTGCTTCAATTTTATTAGTTATTTATAAATGAACTTAAGTATTGAGCAAAATTTGAAAGTTGAAGTATCTGAAGCTTGTTAAGTGAAGAATTAATTGATGAATTATCATTCAGTGTACGTTTGTGTACATATGATGTTTTAAGAGTGTAAGACTGATTCTGTACTGAATTTAGGATTTTAAAAATACTCTCCTCTTTCTCAAATAGAACTTAAATACTCAGACATATGTGTTCATTTTTACTGAGTTATCTCACAGGTGTTTGTATAAAGCACTAATGCATATGTCTAATTACTGGACGGGAGTTAGATATTAAATCATTGTATATACCAGGATGTTACTTTTGTCTGTTAGAATCTCTGTGTCTGTATAGTTAAGCAGAAAGCTTCTAAGGATGGAGTGTTTGTACTTTAAAATAGGTTATTTATAGTAAGCCATTCCTG
>NW_010156457.1:17237-38062 GCF_000695765.1 Mesitornis unicolor
CTGAAAGTGTGTATCTGGTGAAGAAATGTTGCATGTCTGACAGTAAGTAACAATGAGAATTGCTTGCAGTCTTTCATTATGTTGAAGAATTATTTTCCTGAGTTTCAGTAATGTTCTGTGGAATTATATCAATTTATTAACTTAGACAGCACAACTTGGAGATAAATAATGAAAATGAGAAATTATACTGATACTGAGTGATTTGATTTTAAAAACAAGGAAAGACTAGTGTAACATTTTGGGTAGTACTCCCTCGAAACAAAGACAAAAAAAAAAGTCCTAGAAGACTTAAAGAACAGATGTTTCAAGATCAGTCAATTACTAAAAACACAAGAAAATAATCCATTACAAATAGTTCTCAGTCTTTTGAAAAGTTTCTTATTGTTTCATTTGAACATGATGCTACCACTTGAACTGAAAATCCTTCACAGCAAAGTGTGAAACAGAGGTACCAGTTTTCTACTCTACGTCCTCTGGGAAAATTGTGTGGGATTAAATGGAAAAATAATTCCTCATTTGGCTCCAAATAAAGTTGTTTGTAATCCTAATTTAGACATCTAAATGTTCTTTTTCTAAAGCTAAACTGGTCATCCTGTATACCTTTGGAAGATGAATTGCCATCTGTAAAAACAGCTGTCATCTCATCCTGCAGTAGGAAAATAAGTCTCATTTTGTATTGGCTGTTTTAGCAGCTGCAGATATTAGGATACGAGATGCTTTCCTTACCTGCATAAACTCATATAATTTGTCATTGATTTTCATTGGTCTGATACCACAGCAGTAGTGTTAGTGTGAAGGAGAAGGGGAAATATACAAGTGAAAGTGGAAAAGAAAAAGTAATGATATGTCTTGCTTCAGATACCTTTAAGCTGTTGTAGAGCCACAGTCAGGTCTTTTGAGATTCAGTTTCTAAATAATGCAGTCGAAAGACTGGTTTTAAAGAAGGTCTTTATTTCCAGAACACTGAGAAACCAGAAGAAACAAGGTAAATACAGTTAGTTCAAATTCAGAGGAAGATTTCACCTTCTACATCAAGTGACCAGGGTGGAGAAGGGCATCTTTGGGCTGAATCACTGCTTTCTGCTGCTTGAGAGAAACTCTGGCTTCTCAGCTAATTATTGAATGGGGTGTCCTAGGGTGTGCTGTGTGTGATGTTTGCAAGATAAGAACCTAGTTTATAAAATACATTTAGTATGTCTCATGGTTAAGGCTTTTCTAAGTTCACTGCCACGTCGGTTCATTGGTACTTTGGCACTTGTGTCTGCCCCAGAAGCATTTGAAAACTTTGAGGCTTTAGCATTAGTGGAAATTACAGCAAAACATACATTGTGTGAAGTTAAATAGTTCTTTATTCTTCATATGTTTAAAAAAATTATAAGATGCCTGCAATTTGAATATTTCTAATTCATGCTTTTGTCTCTTTTGCCATAGTTGAGCAGTTGCCATGGTTCCTATTATACTGTCTGCTTTAGAGGCAAACTTCATAAACAGACAATAAATGGAGCCGGGCTTCTGAAGTGTACTACATTTGTAGTGCCCTCAGCTGCATTTTGAATTGATTTGTATTTTTAACAGGCTTCCCTCAATAGCATGGGATCAGAGGTCAGAGCTCACAAGAATTACAAATATTAATACAGAATATTAATCCCCTTCATCTCTTTTACCAATAAAGAGCAATAAATTACTTGACTAGACTGTTTGAAGGGTGTGTACTGAGAAGTAATTAATTTAAAACAAAAAAAGAGCACTGAGGTTCAGTTAAATGTGAGTGACAACGTACTCTGTAGGCATATTTCAAGTGACTGCTTTGTGCAGGGCCTACTCTTCTTTCCAAAGGGATGTGAATGGTGATAGAGAGTTAGCATAATTCTGTTTTGCAAGGATGCAAGGACTGGGACAATTTGCAAGGGAAAGAAAAAAATTGGAAAAGGAGCAGATCTATATGTCCTGGTACTGTATTTATATCCTGTGTAAACCATGAGTGTGTGGAGATATCCTCATACCTAGTCAACCTTGTATGGAGAAATGAATGGAAATGCAATACTCCTGTAAGCTTCTGAATACACCTCAGAACCAAGCTATAATTTGAATTAAGAAGTGACTCTATAAAGACATCAGGTATATGGTATTCATGGTCAAAGAGCAGAATATTTCAATATAATTTCTCAATTACTAGTATAGCAGTTAATTTTTTCTTGATTTACTTTCACATTAATTGCAATGATTTTTCTTTTCTGTTCCACTGCAGTTCTCTTACAAGGGAAAATTATTAACTGAAAAATACTACTAAGTTTCAATGTTGGATCTCTTAACAAAAAATACTGTTAGATGCTGAAGGGAAATGAATTTAAGTAAGAAACAAGTGGCAAATTGTTTCTCTATACAACTTTGTATGAAAGGGGTTAATGATGACTAACTCACTTTGATTGTTATAACTTTTAGTGCTTTTAAATGAACCTGGTTGTCTTCATGTAGCATGCTTCAAAAGTTGCTCAGAGAAGTTGGTGGTTTTCATAAAAGGCTGCTTTTCAAACAGAACTATATGCACCTGGGTGTATTTTGGAATGAAAAAGTATGGTCTGTGTTATTCAGAGAAAGCAAATTAGAGTATAATGGCTTTGATTTGCATCTGTAAGAATTATGAAGAAAAGAGCAGTGTACTATTTTTTGGCTATCAGGTGCTTGCTATATGCCTACCTGTTTGTGTGAGGATTTCAAGGAGAATGCTGGAGTCAGTGTGTTTGAAACAAGCAGTTATGAACAGGATTGAATATGGCTGCTGCAATGCACAAAGCACCAAGGGGCTTGAGAAGACAGTAGAGAAGTAACTGATCTGGGAATACTTCTAGCCTTGCTCCAGCCAGACTGGCTAGGCTTGTTCTCCCTAGATTTGTCCTCCAAAGAGGACAATGAAACCTTTTAATGTTGATGATACAGAAATGGGACTGAGCAGAGTGTTGCCATAGGGGAAACAAAGATGTGGAAGTAGAAGTGCCCCATTGAGCAGTGCTACCATAAAACTAAAGGTTGGATGCCAGAGGTGCTTGTATCAGGGCTGAATAACATTTGGCCACAGTTCATACTTTTCCACTTAGATAAGTGTGATGCTTTGTATGAGGGAACAATTTTTTTCCTTAATATATTATTTTTTATTAACAGCTGATGTAGAACTATTATGGGTACTAAGTACCTCTGGGCCTGTCCTGTTAGTGCCATTAACTTGTTCCTAGGATTGTTAAATTATGCTTCAGTCCCTCTTCTCTCTTCCCCATCCCTCGTGAGTTGAAGACAACCAGGCTTGTTGCCTTAGGGACACACTTGACAATTGGCTAGTTTAAGCTTACTTTATTAATTAAAATATCATTACTGTCTGAGTTTCAGAAGTGCAATGATTAAATAGCCATAGAGGGATCTGGTATGACACTGTTGAGACCATTAGAGAAGCAGTCTTTATATTATAAGGTTTTGAGTTTGTTTGATAAGGCTTTATAATGGTCAGTAGGTGAAGTACATGAATTACTGTGTAGAACACAAATGTGTCAATTCTCTCCTTCGTAATTTGAGTTTATGGTGATGCCTTGTGATGATCGTAATTTCTTGTTAGCGTTTTGCTTGTATCTTGAATATCTTGTATATTCATATTAAGCTGCTGTAGGAAAAATGATCTTAGGTTTCTGAACTACTTGTTTGTCACAGTGGTTGCTGCCTTCAGTGGTGTGTGTATGTGTGTATATGTGTATGTGTATATGTGTGTGCATATGTGTAATGCACAAAGTCTGAAGTCAAAGACTGATTTTTAGAAAAATGAGAATCAGGTGAATGTTACAGTTTAAGGGTTACCAGACTGAAAGGGAAGGACAGGTGGTGTCTGTAGGACCCTGGAGGGTCCGAGATCAGTACTGTTCCCTCCCCTTTCCGGCCACAGTCTACAAAAAACCGAGGAGCCCCGATATTTTCGCAGGCTTTTCTGGTTTCCTGGGCTGCTTCCTGTTGCATCTCGGGACGGCTGGGCCTAGCTCCACATGCTCGGCAGCATCCACCACCATCCGCCCCCGGCACCACTGTGGTCCCTGGTGATGAGTCACAGCAGTTGCAGCAGCCGCGAGGCACTGCTCGGACACTTCCACTCGGGACTACTGGGATTGGGTTTTGTATATAGTTAAATATCCTTTATCCCTTACTAATTTCCTTTTTCCTTTCCCCTGTTGTTTTTCATTGAACTTGTTACAGTCTTAACTCCCAACCTTGTGTGAAACATCTTTTTCTCTGTTCCCTTTTTTTTTAATCCTCTGCTGGGAGGGTAGGGGACGATAGAGAGAAAATCCTGCTCCTTGGGCTTGCCCTGAGCCTTAAATGGAGACAGGTAAGCTGGGGGAGTGTGAAGTCATTTTGCTTAGAGAAGTCATGTGAATTTGAGACTACTATAAAAGCAAATTCACATTTTTAGAGTAATGTTTTATTTGATATATTGAATTGCTAATAAATTGCTTTGTTAAGTATATTAAGGTATTTAATACCAGGCCTATCATAATAAATTATTTTGCAGTGGAATGTTATACATCACCTATTTTCAAACCTTCTCATAATTTTAAAATAATAAAATATCCTACCAGGGGAAAAATTAAGTATTACAGGCACTTTTTGACCATTAATAATTTCAAAGCACTGGGAAAATTATTTTAATATTTGAGATTCACACATGGAAAAAATTAGTGAAATTTTTCACCTGCAAGTTCTATTTTATGTTCAATTACGTTATCTATTTGTATATAGCATGAAATAAGCATTAGATTACCATGTGAGGGCTCTTCAAAAACTTTGACAGTGCCATTGTACTTCTCTTAATTATCTATTTTCTGATTTTCATATTAATGTAAGTTAAAAATTTGTGTCACACTTGAAAGTTCAGAATCTGGATAATTTTCTCCTTTTTTCAAGTGCCATTTGAAATGGCATTATTGTTACAGCTGTAAAACAAGTTCTGTTCATCACATTATTTAACAAACCATTAACCTTTGTACTACCTTTTTGTAATTATATTGGAATTACTGTTTTTTATATTTTGGAATATCAATATCATCCGCTTTGAAAATAGAGAAAATCTTCAAATACTTAATAAAAAGTCATAAGTTTGATTTATGAGATTAGGAAACTTCCTTTTCCCTTTTTAGATGCACTCTTTGTTCCCTATACATGTATAATAAAAGCTGGAATAATTATAGTTTCCTAGTTAAGAAATTATTATAAAAGGCTTCAAATGAAGCTGGTTGGGGAAAAATACAAAATGTATGAAATACCACTGACAGCTTCTTCTGTCACTCTGTTTTTCTTCCCCTTTACTTCTCTTCAGTAACAATGGGACGTTGCTGAACATGTTGTTACAGTGGGGGGTTAGTAGAATGTCCTGTGCTCTGGAAGTCCTGACCTAGTTTTTACATCCACACTTCATGTTCATTAGAAGAGCCCTCTAATTTTTCTCTGTCGTATATAAGGCCAAAATATTTCCTGCCAGGAAAGATGATAAGATGATAAAAGATAAAAATAGAGAGGGAGTCTGAAAATAGGGAAATACACGACTCTCTTCCTGGCTTGTGAGAACTACAGTCTAATAATCCCAAACAAACTGTTCTTTCTCTGGGCTACAGAAGATGTTGCAAGAAAACATTTACTATGCATGCTCAGTATTGCCAAGTGCTTTTGAAAGGTCATAAATAATTACCCCATTCTTCCTATTCTTTTAACCAGACACTCCTTTGGGGCATGGTTGTGTCTCTTCTAATCCCACTACAAGCACACACTTCAGAACACAGTTATATGTTGTGAACTCAGCTATGCTGAGCTCTCTGTTGCTGTAGTGAATAATTCACACATAGAAGGGATGCTTCTTTCTCAGGAATGTGGCAAAATTTACATTAGAATAGAATAAAATAGTTCCAGTTGGAAGAGACCTAAAATGACCATCTAGTCCAACTGCCTTACCACTTCATGGCTGACCAAAAGTTGAAGCACGTTATTAAGGGCATTGTCCAAATGCTCAGGGCATCGACCACCTCTCTAGGAAGCCTGTTTCAGTATTTGATCACCTTCTTTGTAAAGAAATGCTTCCTAATGTCCAGTTTGAACCTCCCCTGACCGAGCTTTGAACCATTCTCATATGTCCTATCACTGAATACCAGGGAGAGAATACCTCCCCCTCCACTTCACCTCCTCTGGCAGCTGTAGAGAGCATGTGCTGAGTCTGTGAACCTCAAGGCAGGGATGTGAGGGATCAAAGTCGTAAATGAAGATCATATTTGAGACCACCTGAGGAACCTGAAAATACGTAAGTCCATGGGACCTAATGAGATGCACCCCAGAGTCCTGAGGGAATTGCCTGATGTAGTTGCAAAGCCGCTTATTCGATGTTATGGGAGTGAAGTTCCTGTCATAGAAGGAGATCACGTTAGTCAACAGGATCTGCCTTTCATAAACCTATGTTGACTGGACCTGATCTGATTGTCCTGGACATGCTGATGTTGGTATTTTGTAGATTAACCTACTTCCTGTCAAAGCACTTGTATGGGTTGAGTTATGGAACTTGTGTATCAGCTCTACAAAAGTGCTTTTGATAATATGCTAGATGGAAAAATCAGAGTAAAAAAGTTTGTAATTTAGAAGAATTGTAAAAATGCTAAGATACAGTCACAAGTGGTATCCAGGGCTCAGTTTGGGGCCAGTCCTGTTTAACATCTTTATTGATGATCTGGATAAGCAGATTGAGTGCTCCCTCAGCAAGTTTGCAGATGACACTAAGTTGGGAGGGAGTGTTGATCTGCCTGAGGGTAGGAAGGCTCTGCAGAGGGACCTGAATCAATGGGCTGTGGTCAGTTGTATGAGGTTTAACAAGGCCAAGTGTGGGGTCCTACACTTCGAGAGCAATAACCCTATGCCACGCTACAGTCTTGGGGACAAGTGGCTGGAAAATTGCCAGGCAGAAAAGGACCTGGGGGTGTTGGTGGACAGCAGGATGACCATGAGCCAGCAGTGTGCCCTTGTGGCCAGGAAGGCCAATGGCATCCTGGGGTGTGTTAGAAGGGGTGTGGTGAGTAGGTTGAGAGAAGTTCTCCTTCCCCTCTACTCTGCCCTCGTAAGACCACATTTGGAATATTGTGTCCAGTTCTGGGCCCCTCAGTTCAAGAAGAACAGGGAATTGCTTGAAAGAGTCCAGTGCAGGGCTACAAAGATGATTGAGGGAGTGGAGCATCTCCCTTATGAGGAGCATCTGAGGGACCGGGGGTGGTTTAGCTTGGAGCAGAGGAGACTGAGGGGTGACCTCATTAATGTTTATGAATTTGTAAAGGGCGAGTGTCAGGAGGAAGGAGCCAGGCTCTTCTCAGTGATGTCCAGTGATAGGACAAGAGGTAATGGGTGCAAGCTGGAGCATAGGAGGTTCCATGTAGACACAAGGTTAAAACTTTCACTGTGAGGGTAGCAGAGCACTGGAACAGGCTGCCTAGACAGGCTGTGAAGTCTCCTTCTCTGGAGACTTTCAAAACTTGCCTGGACGCATTCCTGTGTGACCTAGTCTAGGTGATCCTGCTCTGGTGGAGGAGTTGGATTAGATGATCTTTCGAGATCCCTTCCAACTCTTAACATTCTGTGATTCTGTGGTAATAGCTGTGCAGAAGGCACCACTAGGCTGAAAGGTTATGTACTAGGGTGAAGTATTTGTAGTATTTTTCTTGAAATTAATATTTTCATTAATAACATAAGAAAGAGAAGTTTGGAGTCTGCCAGTGAAATCAACAAAGTTACTGATCATTCAAAGTTAGATGGTATTGAATAAGTATCTGGGAAAATAAGAATAACATGAACATTATTTATGACTAAGAGTCATAGAAAGAAATAAGGTCAAATTTAATGCTAAAAAAATCATTAATGAATTTTAAGTGAATAAAGATATATCTACATATACATTGTTATAAGCTTGAAACTCAGAAATTGCAAATGTGGAAGTGGACAAAGTTTATATTAGCAATTGCAGGATATTTGTATAAATCACATACTGTGTTGTTTTAATCATATGTTTTGGAAAGACTAACTTCAAACATAATAGGTACAAGATGAGCTCCTACAATTATTAAGGTAAAGACCAGCCATCTCATAAGGTGACTAAGACTTATGTTGCTTTTTTGCTCACCAAAATGTCTAAGGCAGGAGGTAATAATTCTCTCTACACTATCTGCTGGGCTTGGATTAAAAAATGTCTCTTCAAAGAGGCTCTTCAGAGACTAAAAGCAACAGGGGTGAGTCGTTCATAGCACTATTAAAATGAATACACCCTGTGGTGAATCGGGTACTCAGAGTTTCAACAAAGTAATGGATCACAGATACCTACTTGCTGTTGAATAGTGGTTTGTGCTTGCTTCCTGCAGAAATTGCAGAAGACAATGCTGTAGAACTTAGTGAAAAAAGTCTTTTAAAAGGGCAGAACTAATTGCAAAGGACTGATTCAGGATTTTATTTAAAGCCCTGAAAAAATAGCTTAGACTGGCTTTTGCTCTGATAACTTTAACTGTGCTTCTCTGAAGTGCCGTAGTCTGAAAGCAAACAGTTTTCAGTGCCTTCATTTATTAAGCAGCTGTATATTTTCATCACCTGCCACAGATCCAATGAGGTCATTGAGACTTGAGTCAAAGAAGATGAGAAACATTCATAGCAATGAGGGAGTGGGCTGGCGATGCTTACAATGATGATATCACAGAATGTTAGGAGTTGGAAGGGTTGCTTGCACATAACATGGCAGGAGATATAGAAACATCAAATTTTTGGGGTTGGAAGATCATCTAGTTCCAACCTCCCTGTCAAGGGCAAGGACACCTTCCACTAGAGTAGCCTGCTAAAAGCCTCATCCAACCTGGCCTTGAACACTTCCAGGGAGAGGGCATCCATGACTTCCCTGGGCAACCCATTTCAGTGTCTCACCACCCTCACAATAAAGAATTTCTTTCCAATATCTAGTCTAAATCTACCCTCTTCCAGTTTAAAACCATTATCCCTGTCCTATCAGAGATAGGAGGAAGTTCTTTACTGAGAGGGTTGTCAGAAGCTGGAACAGGCTGCCCAGGGAGGTGGTGGAGTCACCATCCCTGGATGTATTTAAAGAGCAGGTAGATGAGGTACTTAAGGATATGGTTTAGGGGGTAGACAGGAACGGTTGGACATGATGATCTCAGAGGTCTTTTCCAACCGAGCGATTCTGTGATTCTGTGATCACTACATTCCCTAATAAAGACTCCCTCCACATCTTTCATGTAGGCCCCCTTCAGGTGCCAAAGATAGCCATTTACTAGTGGGTCAGTTTAAGGATGTGTAGACAAGATAACTCTTTGACACCACAATATCATAAAGTACTCAACAAACTTTGCAGGTCACTCGAACATTGAACAGTTTTCTGCTTGCTTTGATTGTTTCTTTTAGCATATTTCACAGAAACATCTGAAAGAGGGCTTCCTCAATATCTGTAGATAGCATAATACGAGTTGGGATCTCAGTAAAGAGTCTTGTCCAACCTCCTGCTTGAAACAGGGTCAGCTCTGAGATCAGATCAGATGTCTAAGGTCTATCTTCAGTCAATTCGTAAAATCCTCTGAGGATGGAAACCCTACAACGTCTGTGGGCAGCCTGCTCCACTACTGAGCTGTTCTCAGGGAATAAGTTGTGTTTTGTGTCCTGTCTTATTCTGATTTATGCCCATTTCTTCTTGTCCTTCTGCTGTGTGCCGCTGAAAAGCCTGGCTCAGTTTGCTCACTAATCTCCCTATAGACACTGGGGGGTTGCTCTTAGGTCCTATTGAAGCCATCTCTGCTCCAGGCTGCACCAGCCCAGCTCCCTCAGCCTTCTCCCCACAGGGCCCACTCCACCCCAGCAGTTGTGACAATATTTACTGAATTCACATGCTGAGTCTTCCCCAGAGCAATGAAGTAAGAGGTCAATTTCCGCAAAGAAAGGCTTTCTCTTCATGAAATGGTATTTTAACATAGAAAAAAGTTACCAGAAGTGTTTGACAAAAAAGAGCATTCTTAAAAATAACAAAAAAACCCTAAACTCCTTGCAGGTCTTGAGAACACAACTTGAATCACTTATAGTGCCACTATCTGCCATGTAAGTTAGTCAGACATTACAGCACAAACCTGTCAAAACAGCTCTTTCCTCTTTTCTAAGTGGAAAATTTGACAGGCTTTTTTTAGTAAATGGCACAATTTTGCAGAAAGTACTAGTTATATATATTATTAAGAGTCACATTTTTGTAATGAAATAATAAAATCTTTTGAGTTCTTTGGGAGTTCCAAAATATACCTCTACATTAAAAAAAATAAAATACTTTCTAAATTATATGTCCTACTTAATTTCCTCTTCACGGTTTCTTCTTAAATAAGATGCACCACTAAGATCATCGGGATACAGAAATATATCTTGTATTTCATACTCTTTGCAAAGCCTACAGATAAGCATTTTGTGAAAACTTTGCAGTTCCCATAATTACAGAAATAAATTCATTACGTACCTTGCTATCTAGTTACTACCTCAATCTTACTGGTTTCTCCAAGTTAAGCATCCCAGTAGAGAAATAGGGATCTGGGCCTAATATTATTTTCATGCAGAAAAACTAATGTTTACTGAAATAGGACTTAATTTTCTTCACAGCAGATGATACAGGCAATTACATGGCCAATAATGTGCTCAACTGGAAGAGGCAGAGTCCACTGCTTTTTCAAAACAGTGGCTATTTTCTGTATATTAAGTTCTACTCTTTAATTGTTGTTTGCTTAATTATTGTCATAATGGTTTCATTTCAGGTAGGTGATCCTATGCTGTGAGTTCATAGTAGCTGTGTTTGGTTTATGGTTGATTTTTTCCTGTTGTCAGAAGAAGAGGGCAGAAAAATGGCATAATTGAAAGAAACAGTTACTGTGTAGAAGCTGTCTAGCAACTACACTATGTATAAGTGCAACCTGTCATGAACCATGATACCAAAAGCACTCCAGGTATAGATTACTTAATACAATCCTTTTAAGCAGTCATCTGTACTGCAACTCCAGTATTTCTCTCTTGAATTATAGTTAATTTTCCTCTAGACCCACCAAAGATTTTATTTTTTTTTTAATTTGGCAAAGACAACTAGAATCACAGAATAGTTTTGGGTTGAAGGGACCTTTAAAGGTATCTAGTCCAACCCCCCTGCCATGGGCAAGGACATTTTCTACTAGATCAGGTTGCTCAGAGCCCTGTCCAGCCTGACCTTGAATATTTCCAGGGATAGGACACCGACCACCTCTCTAGGCAACCTGTGCCAGTATTTCACCACACTCATTGTATAAAATTCTTTGTTCTATTCTATTCTATCTAGTCTGAATCTAATGTCTTTTAGTTTAAAGCCATCATCCATTGCACTATCGCAACAGGCCCTGTTGAAAAGTTTGTCCCCATCTTTCATATAGGCCTCCTTTAAGTACTAGAACACTGCAATAAGATCTCCCCAGAGCCTTTTCTTCTCCAGACTGAACAACCCCAACTCTCTCAGTCTTTCTTCACAGGAGAGGTTTTCCAGCCCTCTGATCATTTTTGTGGCCCTCCTCTGGAGCTGCTCCAACAGGTCCATATCTTTCCTGTGCTGAGGACCTGTGTGAGCTGAACACAGTACTCCAAGTGGGGTCTTACTAGAGCAGAGTAGAGGGGCAGAATCACCTCACTTGACCTGCTGGCCATGCTTCTTTTGATGTGGCCTAGGTTACAGTTGGCTTTCTGAGCTGCAAGTGCACATTGCTGGCTCATGTCTAGCTTTATATCCACCAGGGCTGCTTTCAATCCCTTCAGCCCCCATCCTGTATTGATACCAGGGATTGCCCCTACCCAGGTGCAGAACCTTGCACTTGGCTTTGTAGAACCTCATGAGTCCCACTTCTTGACTTTTCTAGGTCCCTCTGAATGGCATCCCATCCCCCAGGCATGTCAGCTGTACAACAGCTTAGTGTCATCTGCCAACTTGCTGAGGGTGCACTCAATCCCACTGTCTGTGTCATTGATGAAGATATTAAATAGTACTGCTTCCAGTACAGACCGCTGAGGTACACTACTTGTCACTGATCTCCTTCTGGACATTGAGCTTTTGACCACTACACTCTGCATGTGATCATTCAACCAGTTCCTCATCTATTGAACAGTCTATGCATCAAATATGTCTCTCTCCAACTCGGAGAGAAGGATTTTGTGGGGACCTGTGTCAAAGGCCTTAGAGAAGTCCAGGTAGAAATTATTTTAATTTATTTCACAATCTCTTTTTCCTGCATAATCATGAATCGAAAAAGATCATGAATGTAATAGGAAGTGTGCTGGAATTCAGATATCAAGGTATACTGGCACCAAAATAGTTTCTTTTTGATTAATTGGTGGTGTAGAAATTAATAATACACCACAAATTAAGTCACACTTAAATAAAAAGCGGGAGAGTGACATTTGTGACATGGACTTTAGCAGTTTATTTTTTCAGATACCATCTTCCACTACAATTCCCTTAAAATCCCTTCAAAAATTCCCCCACACCAACTGTTTTGCATTTCCTAGCAAAAACGAAAAGTCAAGATTTTACTGATTACAGTTTGTAGATACAGCTAATGGGTAATGCTTTCAATGTTAAGTACCCTCTGCAAAACAGAAAAAGTGAGAATGGGAGTCAGGGGAAGGCACCCAGGAAAGAGCAAGGCAGAAGATAGGAAAAATGATAGGCTGAAGCAAAACTAGATCAGAAAATCTGACCAATGTAACTCAGGAAAAGGAATTCTATAATATAGGAGCATGAAACTGAGCAGTATTAGAAATAAAGGAAATAAAGGAAGCTAGGAATGCAAGATAGGGCAACCGAGAGAAGCCCATGAACAGGCGTGGCTGCGCTCAGCCTCTAGCAGCTTGTCAAGCTTGCTTTGCTCCTGTTAGACGGAATAAGCAAGTGAAAGCATAGAATGAGAACTGAACTGAACCACTTCACCTCTAATCAGAGTAGTTGGGAAGGAAAACAGACCACAAAAAGACCAGTGCTTGCTTGATTTGATGCTTTTGGCATAGTATCTATTCACAACTTCCAGAAGCTTTAGCTTGCTTCAACTTACTTTTTCCCAGAATTTCTGTTTAACTTCTCTGCTACATCTTTATTTGAGTTAAACGTGTTCTGAATCTCAAAAGGCAAAGGGGTCTGCTGCACATAAGATCATGTTCTGGTCATGTTTCTAGCTTTCCTTAATTCACTTTGAATTCTTCAGAAAAGGTGTACTGTTTGGGTTATGCACATATATACATATAAATATGTAAATAAATCTAGATAAATATGTTTGCACTGAATGTTCTTGTAAAATTTTGAGTACTTGCTGGTTCATTCAGAAATATGAAAACAGGCATTTGTTGTGTCGGATAGGTTCATGTATAACCAATGTTTTGCTTTTTTAATTTTTTTTTTTGCATTGAATATTGTCTGATACTTTACAAGCCTTTACATATTTACTTTGCAATACCTTTAGTTTTGATTCTTATGTGTTAGGGATTTGAAGCATACTTAAAATCAGAGTCCGGCTGAAGCAGGGATGGGGAGAAAAATTAGTATGTACTTATTAGGTATTTTTTTAAATAAAATGAGCATTTGTATTTTATTTTTTATTTTAAAAAAAACCAACAAACTAATCTGTATATAGTTAATAAAACCTAAAACAAAACAGCCTCCCATATCAATGGCAAAATCTCAAGTCTAGCAAAATAAGTACTAAAAGTAAGATCATGGCTCAGTGAGAATGCCAATATATCGTAGCAAAAATTGAACAATAAAAGTTCAAAAAGTTCAATATTTCTGTAAATTTAAACATCTAAACTACTTGCCACATACAGGAACCTTAGCCCTCAGTGAACACTCAACAAGATTTCTGGACTTTACTTCCTTCAAAGATTGTGAAGATGTATTGGTTGACTTGTGAAACACAAGGCATTTTAAGATTTTTCTTTGAAGTGAAACTTCATGTTTGTATATGGTGTAGTTACAGCTGGAATGATAAAAGGCTCAAACAATATTTGAGACCACCATCGAATACTGTATTCAGTTTTGAGCCCCTCACTACAAGAAGGACATTGGGGCACTGGAGCATGTCTGGAGAAGGGCAAGGGTCTGGTGAAGGGTCTGGAGCACAAGCCATATGAGGAACTGCTGAGGGAGCTGGGGTTGTTTAGCCTGGAGGAGAGGAGGTTGAGGGGAACCTGAAAGGAGGTTGTAGTGAGGTGGGTGTTGGTGTCTTCTCCCAAGTAGCAGGTGGGAGGTTGAAAAGAAATGGCCTTAAGTTGCGCCATGGGAGGTTTAAATTGGATATTAGGAAAACTTTTTTCACTGAAAAGGTTGTCAAGCCTTAGAACAGGCTGCCCAGGGAAGTGGTGGAGTCACCATCCCTGGAAGTATTTTAAAGATGGGTATATCAGGTGCTTAGAGACATGGTTTAGTAGTGGACAGGTTATGGTTGGACTCGATCTTAAAGGTCTTTTCCAACCAAATGATTCTATGATTCTATTCATTGTTTTTTTTGCTGCTATGTAATGGTAAACTCAGAAATACTGTTTTCAGTATTATTTCCTACTGTAGCGTTAATTTTTATTATGCAACCGTTTACTGTTGAATATATACTTTTTTCATTTTTATCTTGAAGGCACAAACAGTATGAGAATTTAAAAGGGGTGATATATTCCACAGCAACTCCCCTCATCATAATTCTGTAATGTGATGAATGTACAGTGGCTTATCTCTTTAATAATATATCTCTGTTTACTTCAGGATAATAGTTTACCACAGTGAGCAAACTGCTGTGGAGAAGTCGCTAAACTGTAGACTCCTATCTAGACTTTCTCAAGTTTTCACATGCTGAGATTGGCAGCTCTCAGGTTGTGACTGGGAGAGGACAATTTTAAAGTAATTTTTTTCTCTGTTGAAATAGCAGTAGAGTTGAAGGGGATACCCTGCGGTAGTAGCAAAGTGAGACTTTGCAATGAGTTGTAATGTTTAATCCTTTGTTCCTGAAGAATAAAATTTGTAAAGACTGTGGCTGAACTTTCTCTGTTACTTCTCAGGCTCTCTGTGGCCTTTTTCACCCTACTATTGTTTTGGTACCACTGCAGTATATTTAAATTATGCTTTTTGACTCAGTAGATTTTAATTTGGTAATATGGATGAATAAGTCAGACTTTCTGTGCCTTTATTCCCGTACTGAATATGGTGTTTGGGAGGGCTAGTATAATTTAGGAGATGTTTTTGAGGCTTGTGACAGAAAATCAGCAATTTATTAATTAGTTATTGTTTATTATTTTTCTTTCTTCCAACTTTAATGATGTTGCAGTAGTATGTTTTCCAGAACAGAAACTGTTATGTATTCATTGGTGTGAACTGTATCACAGTAAAACTTTGAACTTTTTCAGAGATTGCTGTAAAACACGCACATACATGCGCACACACAGAATGATCCTGCTTTTTGGCAGGGCACACTATGCTGTATATTATCTATGTGCAGCATTATATTACTGTATTTCTGTATTATTAGTGCTGGTGCTAGGTTTTTAACCTTGAATGGTAAACCACTTTGAAAATTTAACGTTTATGATACAATCTAATTACTGTTTCTCACTTGAATTGAATAATGCAGTGTTAATTACATTTCAAAACTCCCCATGTTAGACCAAATAAAATGTATCAACAGTTAGGTAAAAAAAAATAGTAGAAAGAGTTTGTTGGTATCTAGTTTCAGTCTTTCTGTTGTATTGGGATACACACATAGTTCTGCATTGCAGATTAAAGGGGTTTTTTATTATAGTCTCATTTAAAATATTAAATATGATCTTTTAGATCCTTTGTGAGGTATTTAATAGAAGAGTGGTTTGTTCAGATTTAGTATACTTTACAGAGAAGTACACTATCCTCTTTTCAGTATATACATAACTTTTTATTACAATTCCTTTTCATATTCTAACAAAATTTCTTCTATGAAAAGACCTTTCTTACTATTTCAATCTGTTTGTTAATTTAGTAATAGAGGTACTCAAGATCAGTGTATTAGAGTAGTATACGGGAGTTTTTCCATGTATGGCAAAATAATTCCTTTTCATTCTAGATGTTAATTTTGAAACAGTTGGGTAGATAATACCATTTATTTGGGCTGTCATGGCGTGCAGTTTTATCAGACACACCTGGTCCTGCCTTAGGGGACTGTGCTAGATGTTTTGCACAGTGGCTCAGTGGAGGACTGTTTAGGGAAGGGGTGTGAAGGGCAGTACTGTGGCACTGCTGTGGGCCCTCATGGAGAGTGGTGTCCTGCTGCAGAACAGCACAGTGTAGTGTTTGCACCAGTAGTTTCCAAACTTTGATCTGGTCAAGTCATGGAAGGGTATTGCCCTTTAAAGTGTTTTCAGTTGGAAGCTGGATTATACACATACCGTAATTAACACTGATACATGAAAAATCTTGGTGGGTAAGAGGTTCCATTGTTCCTCCTCAAACTGGAGTCTTTCAGTATAGTAAAAGGCAGTAAAACAAGCACAGAACAATGAGTTGACCATGTCATATGCCTGAACGATGCAACAACTAGCTTATAATAATAGTTTTATGGAATAGCTCCATTACAAATTTCGAATACAGCTTTTAAACAAAGTGCAAGTAGTTATGCAAATACAGACAGCCAGGCACAGAGGTTTTGTGGAACTGTCACAATGCATGAGTGTAAAACAGGAATCCAAGTGTTTCATTTTGGAAGATTGATGAAGAGAAGAGTGCTGATAATGATAGTGTGGCTACAGAGCCAATGAAGTAGCTTTTTTTTTTCTCCTGCTTTTTGATTCAGTGTGATTTTTTACAAATTGATCAAATGACAGAAATAACAAATCTAGTTATTTTCCACTGCATTATATACCAAGAGTTCTTTCTAGACCATGTTATTATTAATCTCTAACTCCTTTTATGTTACTAGTATTTTTATTTGTGTGCTTAAAGGTAAAACAGAACTGAAAAATACCTCAATGCAAGATTGCTATCTTCCTTTTTGTAGTAATTCATTATAAATGTAGCAAACTACTTCTTGAAAAGACAATTTTAAATTAAAGTGTAATGCAAATTCTTCCAGACTAAATGCCCTAAGTGCAACAACCCACTTGGTATTTCTTTTAATATCAGCCAGATTTATCTCATTTGTCTCCTCCGAATGTATTTATCATAACCTACTAGGCTAACCCAGCAAATATCATGTGAATAAAAAAAAGGTAGTTGTAAAAAGACAAGTGATACAGTGAAGTATAAAGCATGTAGCTTTTGGGTTGTTTTGTTTTGTTTTGTTTTTTCCCTGATGAGTGCTGGATTTCAGATTATGCTTAACTACGATGGTCATCAGTGGAAAAGACTTTTTCATTAAAACATTTCAGAGGCTGAAGCCCCATGAAACTAACAGATGTGATCTGGGTACATCTGCAGATAAACCCTGGTTGCTGTGCCTTCTGTCCTCATGCAGACTTTAAAAGCTGTGAAGGGAGTGGTGAAACATTGCCTTGGCTTACCTGCCTTTGGTCCTCCTGCAATTAGAGGATCTCCAAGCCCACACAAAAAGACTTGTTTTTTAAGACTAGTGACTAATTGAAGCACAGATAAGTGAGAACTGTGCAACAGTTTCCGGGGATTTGGGGAATCAGAAAGGGGCTTGTTCCTTGACTTTTGTTGGTTTTGGCTTCAGGTAAGGACACTTGCCATCTGCATGAGGACATCCTGGAGATCTTGAGTAAGGAATGCCAGTGTTTTATATGCAGAGTAGAAAATTAGTTAAAGGAGTTTCCTTCTTCCTGCAGTCATAGGATTATACTTTTTGTGTTATTGATGTAATGGAAAAGAGCCATCCTTCCACTTTGACATATTCTGTACGCACTGTTAAGAGAGAGGCGGTGGATGCAACTGTTTATTTGAACAACACATGGAGATTCAACACATCATTATTGCAAATTTCATGGATGCAATGAAAAATGCACTATTGCAGCGCTAAACTGGCTGTTTAATGTGATTTTTGAGCGACTTCTGGAATATTTTGACTGTGCTGTAAAAACATAATGTTCATGGAGACATTTTTCCAGCTCCTTCATACTTTGTAAAAAAATATGTATAAAAATCATAGTGATGCTTAGATCTTTGACAAAGCAGTGTTCTTATGTTTTTCTTCTTCCTAAGGTAAGATCTTCAGTAAAAGTTTATTTGTACTTAAAGGAAACTAATAATTTCATAAGGGTTCTCAACAATGTTACATACTATGGCACAACTATATTTAGCTTCTCATCTGTCTTGCAAATAATAATGAATAGACAGGTATTTTAGGAAGTATGTTTTTTTCAGTCAGTTGCTACTTTTCTTTACTCTCTGAATATGTATTTTGGCTGCAGTACTGCCCTTTATTTATCACTTCAAATTTAAAAATTCCATCTTTATTTCAGATTTAGTTTCTAAAAGTCTTACTTACATTTTCAATACTTTGTCCAAGTAATATACATTTCAAATACCTGTTATTGAAAATGACACTCGTCAACCTTGTCAAAGTTTGGCTTACGTTAAAACTGACACCTGCTGGTGGGGAATATCATCCAAATTGGAGTTTGAAAATTTGCCATCAAAATGTAGTTTATCTTTTCGAGTTAGAGAGGAAGAAATAAAATTTAATTTACTTTTTTATTTCAATCATACACTTAGTTTTTATTGAAACCGTAAAGCTGAATTGAAACAGAAGGAAAAGGTGACATTTACAAAATAAAGAAAAGCAAAATTCATTATGAAATTTCTTTCTTTTTCTAGGGAATTCAGAAAATGTAAAATATAGCAGTGGTAAATCACTTAATGGTGGTACTTACTGAAGTAATGCTGAAATATTGACAATATAAGTTTTCAATTTACTTATTCTTGGATGTTTCTGAGCTCTTTTTTCAACTCTGGTGTCCTTTTCATCTAACGTTAGCTAACAAATCTTGTGAAGTAAAACCAAATTGGACTCCAAAGAGGGGACATAATGATCCTGCTTTATCAGACAGATTCTGTATATAGACAGAACTGTGCTCATGAAATCAAATTGAAATAATCCTTTATAGATAACACTGTATGGTTTTACATACTGCTAGCAAATAAGTGCTACTGGACAATTAAGGGATGACTTATGTCTCCTAGTCCTTCCTCAACCAGTTTAATTTGTAAATAAATGATATGATGTAATAAAATTAAAAAAAAAAATAAATTCCTGAATTTTCTTTAAACAGGGCAGATTCTTGCTAGTGGATTAATTAATGTTAGGAACTTTTATGTCCAATCCTTCAAGTAATTTATAATTTCAAAGCATCTAAAAGTAGAGCAAACTAATTTCAAGGCATTTATTTTTCTTTACTGCTTATGTTGCTCTTTAGTATGACAAATGTAATACTGTATTAAGCAGAATCTTTGTGCAAATGTTGTCAAGGACTTAATACAAAATTCAACCTTTCCTAGTATTTTTAATGTTGTGTACAAGATTGCAGAAGTTTTCTCCTCTAACGCAATATAAACATACATAGATTTATTATCAATTGTAAACAAATTTCTTTTTTAATACACCTCTGCTGCTGTTTATTGCACCTGTTCATGGTTGGTGCTTTCAATTTCATAGTGATTGCTGTATAAATTACAATTTTTTTGCATTCATGCTGAAATCACCATCTTCATTATTATACAGATTTATGAACTTTTGCAGTGTTTCTTTCTTGGAGAAACGAAATGAATTTGCTTCATGAAATAGAAGATGTAAGTGGGTAAAAAAAATCAGCAGATTCTGGAAAATTTCTGGTCAGGAAATTGAACATTTGACATTTTTCAGGTCAGAGTCAAGAGTAAGGAAAGGATCCATATAGTTTTCATGTAAATACTGAAAAAATAAGGGATAAACATTTTGGAATTTTGAACTTGTATTACTGAAACTCTGATCTTCCAAGAACTTTGTGAGAGAGAGTTCATTTATACATAAAATTAAATAAACAGTGGAAATATGTCTGAATAGTTTTCTGAAATACCATCTCTCAAGTTTTTTTTAAATTGAAATGTTTAGTCGTTACTGATTATTCAGTCTTGAATGACATTGGAGTATGTATTTAAAACACATATGAAGGCAGCCCAGGAACTTCTATTTAACATATTTCATGTTGCTAGGGTGAGGTTAGAGAGTCCTGGATCATACCAACATTGCTGATGTGATAGTTCTACAAAAAATCAGGGAGATTCTTTATACACAGGAGGTAAAGTTGAATGAATGAGTTACACTTGAGAGGGTGTGGCTTTAAAAAAAAAAAGGTCATGGTAGTGACTGAAAGATTTTGAGGAAAACATTATGGCACCAAAGGGAAGTAGTTTGTATTAAATTCTGCTTACAAGTAGCCACTGTAAATCTGGACAACAGTACATTATAGTGGTGTAGTTCATATACTCCCGTGAAGGATCTATATAACCACTGTATCACCTATCTGTCTGAAATCACAATTTTTATAATGTGTTAAAAATAGTGTTTATTATAGATAATAGTATTAAAAAACCTGAGTCAAGTTCACTTGACCATGTTGTTAAGTATAGAAATATCAGTCCTCATTTTATCATAAATGAAATTCTAAATGCAATTTTGATATTAAAACTAGCTTAACTATCTTCCTTGCCCTCCTTTCCAGTATGAAGTATAAGGAAATAGATAACTATGAAATAGTTATCCACAGCTAAACTGAAGAAGTGTGGACTGGAC
>NW_010156458.1:0-1122 GCF_000695765.1 Mesitornis unicolor
GAAGACACAGAATTTGCATACTAAAGTGCAATAGGTAGAAAAATAAGGAAAACCACCAGAAATCCCTTAAAATGCCAAAAAATTATACAACAGAATGGTGATGTGACAGTAAAATCAAAGACTGGTTTTCTGTGCTTCTTTGCTTGTTTTAGAATAAAATATTTAGCACCAGGCATTCTATGTAGCTGCCCAGAGCCTGGTTTCAATATGAGAAATGTTCGACTTCAACTCACACCAGAAAGGGGCTAGGAGTGAAAGCTGGTGCTGGATTTCTCCTTCCCTGGGAAGTGCTTCTTCAGTCAAAGAAAGCATTCAGCTATGCCATTCTGTGCTTCGCTAGGTAGTCCATGTACGCCTGCAATTTTCCAAGCGGCTGGTAGGAGCCGTCTCTCAAATGGAAATGGACAAGCTCTTCTCCCACACCAAAGATAATAAGAGTGAAGACTGTTGCTGGGTCTCATCTTTTCTATTAAGCGCTTTTGTAGGCCGACAAAGCCTGGGGTCCTAGGCATCTTTGCTTCCTTGGGAGGCCAACGTTTGCCACCAGGCTTTCTCTGTAGCTGCCCAGAGCCTGGATTAAATATTGCAAAAGTTTGACTCCAACTCACCCCAGAAAGAGGCTAGGACCGAAAAATGATGTTGGATTTCTCCTTCCCTGGGAAGTGCTTCTGTAGCCAAACAAAGCTTTGGGTTCTGCCATTCACTGCTTCTCTAGCTCATGCATGTTCTCCTCCAATTTTGG
Source organism: Mesitornis unicolor (assembly GCF_000695765.1). Taxonomy (NCBI): domain Eukaryota; kingdom Metazoa; phylum Chordata; class Aves; order Mesitornithiformes; family Mesitornithidae; genus Mesitornis; species Mesitornis unicolor. The sequence continues at coordinate 743 of NW_010156458.1, forward strand.
TGGCTCCTGGTAGGAGCCGCTTCTCAAATGGAAATGGTCAATCGCTTCTCCCATACAAAAGATGCTAAGAGAGAAGGCTGTTGCTGGGTCTTATCTTGTCGATTAAGTGCTTTTGTAGCCCCACAAATCTTAGCGTTTTGGGCTTCTTTGCTTCCCTGAGAAGCCAACGTTTGCCACCAAGCTTTCTCTGTAGCTGCCCAGAGCCTGGTTTCAGTAAACAAACTTTTAAATCCAACTCTAAACTAGAAAGGGGTTAGGACTGAAAGCTGTTACTGGATTTCTCCTTCCTGGGAAATTATTCCGTAGCCAAGCAAAGCTTTGGGCTGTGTGCTTCCCTGCATAGCAATCTAGTACAGAATCACAGAATCACAGAATCACAG
>NW_010156459.1:0-478 GCF_000695765.1 Mesitornis unicolor
TGTGCTGGTCTTATCTTATCTGAACGATTGCTGAATTAAAACTACGACCTGGGAAGCTACAAAGAAGACCTAGTGGCTTTCGTTGGCTTCTCAAAGAAGTAAAGAGGCCGAGAACTCCAGGATTTGGAGTCTGCAAAACCTCTAAAGAGAAAAAAATAGAAACCTTGAACAGCTTACACTTTCAACAGGAGGTGAACATGGCCTATCTAAAAAAGCATGTAAGGGCACAGAGAAAAGCTTTCCTTGGCTAGAGAAGCACTTTGTATGGAAGAAGAAATCCAGCAACAACTCTCACTCTAAGCCCCTTTGTTCTGTGAGTTAGAGTTGAACGTTTGCCATATAGAAACCAGGCTCTGGGCAACTCCAGAGAAAGCCTGGTGGCAAACAAGGACTTCTCAGGGAAGTAAAGAAGCCTAGAACCAAAAGCTTTGTGGAGCTACAAATTGGCTTAATAGAAAAGACAAGAGCCAGCAACAAT
>NW_010156459.1:768-1103 GCF_000695765.1 Mesitornis unicolor
GTTAAAAAGCAACCGATAATCTCAAGAAACTCTTAGATTGCCACAAAATGATGATAACTGAGAATAACAGACAGAAAAGCCTAAAATTCTGAAAAGATTTTAAAAAAGGTGTAAAACATAATGCTCCGGAGTTATGACTAGAATTTCCTATATTGCCAATATATGTAGGAAAAGCACCAGTGTCAGCCAGAAAAGCCAAAAGAGCCGTAAAAGTTCCTTCATGAAGGTACTAAAGTGGAATAGCTGCAGATATGTCAAGAAACACTGAAAATTGATATGAAACGATAGAACAGTGAGAATAACTGGCAGAAACGCCTGAAATGACTGAAAGAATG
>NW_010156460.1:0-775 GCF_000695765.1 Mesitornis unicolor
GGTGAGGGGGTCTGGGGGGGTATTTGGGGGTCCCATGGGGCTTTTGGGGGTCCCGTGGGGCTTTTGGGCGGCTCATGGGCATCTCATGGGGTTTTCGGGTGTCTCATGGGCATCTGATGGGGTTTTTTTGGGCATCTCATGGGCATCGCAAGGGCTTTTTGAGCATCTCATGGGTGTCTGATGGGGTTTTTGGGTGTCTCATGGGTGTCTTATGGGGTTTTGGGGCATCTCACAGGGTTTTTGGGTGTCTCATGGGCATCTCATGGGAATTTGGGGCGTCTCATGGGCTTTTTTGGGCATCTCATGAGGTTTCTGGGCATCTCACAGAGTTTTTTGGGCATCTAACGGGGTCTTTTGGGTGTCTGATGGGCTTTTTGGGTGTCTCATGGGCATCTCAAGGGCTTTTTGGGTGTCTCAAAGGCTTTTTGGGCATCTCATGAGCATCTCATGGGGTTTTTGGGTGAGGTTTTGGGCTTTTTGGGCATCTCATAGGGTTCTTGGGAGTCTCATGGGGTTTTTTTGGGAGTCTCAAGGGCTTTTTGGGTGTCTCACAGGGATTTAGGGCATCCCGTGGGCATCTCACGGGGTTTTTGGGTGTCTCATGGGCCTTTTTTTGGCAGCACCCACCCAGTGGACACGAGATCTCAGAGAGTTTTTGGATGTCTCATGGGCATCTCAAAGGCTTTTTGAGCATCTCATGGGTATCTCATGGGGTTTTCGGGTGTCTCATGAGTGTCTGATGGGTTTTTTTGGGCATCTCATGGGCATCTTATGG
>NW_010156461.1:0-279 GCF_000695765.1 Mesitornis unicolor
TCCAAAGATGCAGTTCTGCAAGGTTAACCTAGTTGCTGCTGACTCTACCGGTAGTCAAACTGCACCACAGTCTTGATGTAAAAGCAGCATAAACAAATCTACAGAAATTACACACTCTGCAATAACTATATACTACCATTCGACAAAGCAGGGACAGAGTATTGCTTAAAAGACTACATAATCTGTCCCACAGAAACTTGTTTTCACTTGCTCTTGCATTTCCAGTGATTCAGACTCTCTATGTGGACTGTTTGCTGCTTCACTATCTAATGCTCAGCC
>NW_010156461.1:598-1224 GCF_000695765.1 Mesitornis unicolor
CAGGCTGCCCAGAGAGGTTGTGGAGTCTCCTTCTTTGGAGACATTCAAAACCCGCCTGGACGCATTTCTGTGTGACCTAGTCTAGGTGATCCTGCTCTGGTGGGAGGGTTGGACTGGATGATCTTTTGAGGTCCCTTCCTAATCATCTGTGATTCCGTGATTCTGTCCTCAGCTTTTTCCAGATAGCTTAGAGAACAATTCAGTTGCTGCTCTCTTAGTATGCATTTTCCCTTTGTAAGGTTCCTGCTACACCACCTCTCAGCCTCCAGCCTTCCTTCCAGAGTACCTCCCTAATTCTCTCATTCTCTTGCTCTTCTCATAAAGACTTTGCTTGCTCCTTAGTGGGCATAAAACTCTGAGAGAGGCCTTGCCAGTCTCTCCTAAAACAGCATATTGACCTGTTCATCTGATTTTCCACTCACATAATAAAATCTGCCTTTTCTGCAAAAGATTATTCTGTTGACTTGTATTTAGCTTATGATATTCTCTACGCCTTACATTATTATTTATTTTTTTATTCTGCAATCCTTTGCCCTACTCAGTAATTCCCGGTTATTGTACTTGTGGATTAGATTTCTCCCTCCCAAAGACTGGGCACTGTACTGACCCTTAGTGAATTTAAGAAA
>NW_010156462.1:0-495 GCF_000695765.1 Mesitornis unicolor
CAGATCTGTATTAAAAGATAAAACCCAAAACGAAACCAAACAACTCATACAGTTGGGTTTGCCAAGCCTGAAGAATACATCGAACAATTAAACACATTGAGGAACAGGAGATAAAATACATTTATTGAAACGTCAGTGACCAAGTATTTTTCATGAAGAAAAACAATACGATTTGTTGTGCAATACATGACTGGAAGATTAAATTAAAGTCTATTTCCTTCCTCCCCCCATTATTATTTGCTGTAATTTCTGTCATAAGCCATGTGCTACCTACACACAGGTTCCTGGGCTAAAGACAGAATCCCCTGGGTTACCTGTGAACTTTCTCCTTACTGAGATCATGTAGGACCATTTAGAGAGAGCTGGGGATGCCCCAAGACAAGGAGCAGGCAGAGAGAGAGCTCAGAGGCCTTCTACAGCTCCTTGCTTCTGGAAGAGCAGTTCCTTCAGAAGAAACATGATCTCTGAGTTTTGTTGTCACTGTGGACCACGTAA
>NW_010156463.1:0-8359 GCF_000695765.1 Mesitornis unicolor
GATCATTCATAAAGATGTTAAACAGGACTGGTCAAAAAAAAAAAAGTCAAAAGATAGTCCAAAATTATGCCCACGGTTTTACATATGTCCTTTCAATAAAAGAAGGTCTCAAGAAAATATGCTTTACCTTAAATTATGACTTCTTAAGAGAAAAGAGTATTGAAAGGGGTTTTTTTAAAATACAATATAAGAAATTAGTTCATTTGAGTAGAGGGAGTGCTTAAAAATGCAGCTGCATGCAGATTTCTTCAGAAACTACAAATGACAATTGAAGAGGAAACCTAAAACAAGATTACGAAAATTAATCAGATGGCACAGAATGGTTGACATTAATGTGTGTACTTCTTTGTTTTGAAACTAGACTGTGGAGGAGTTTTCTTCTATGGAAAATTTCATCTACTTGTACTTGTCTCCTCACATAGTCAAATATTTTGTGAGACAGATCAAAAACCCTCTTTGACAAGCTCATTCCCACGCTTCTACTTTTTAACCTGCTTTTTTAATTGGGTTTCTCCTCTTTTCCTGGAGGCTTGTTCAGATAAAGAAAACATTGCTTGAAATCTATTTCAGTAGCTATGTATCTTTTGGGCAATCAGTATTTAAATAAAATATGGAAATGGAGATAAAAAATATTAAGGCATGAAATAAGGCAAGTCACACCAGTCTGTCAAAGAAGTTTTGAAGCATGGAAAAAGTAGTAAAGGAAAGTAAAGGGGCATCATTTAGACTGCAAGGATTGGAGGATCACTACACTACTTTCCCTTTCTTTTTCTGCTTTCCTCCTTGCAATTTATGCATCTTCACAGGTGATATTAATTGAATATCCATGACAACACTTACACGTCACATCTCTATGTTCTGTGTTGGAGACCTGGGGATTCCAGCATGAGTACAATTTGGGACAGGTATTACAGAAGCTTCGTCAACCCTGGGCATAGTGAGAGGACATGCAAACGCACCTCCCCATCTGCTCCCGAGTTTTTTGCCAAGTGATTGCACAGGCTCAACCCATATAGTGTTACAGAAAATAAAGAAATAAAGAAATAAATAGAATTACAAAGATTACTTCTTAGCCAGATCTCTTAATCTTAAATATTAATAATTTTACCACCACATCAGTAAGTCTTCTCTTTCACATGCAGACACTCCAGTGATTTTCCTCTTTACAGTTACAGAAGGAATAACAGCTTGTTACAATTCAACATGGTAACTGCAATATGCTAATTGCTTGCCTTAATGGGAAGTGTTTGCCCTCTCTAAGGTTTCGCTATTTCCATACCACTTCCATTCATGCTTTTCAAAGGCTCACCTCTCTGAGAATATCTACTCTTTCCTTCTAATGAACTGTTCCTCTATAATCTGAATGTAGACAATACTTGGAAAATATCAACAGGTTAACAACAGTTGAACATAAAGAGCTGCAAGACTGCGGTAATTAACATGCACTGTATGCAGCACCCCTCACTCGACTGAATCTCTGTGAAAATTTCTTTGCATTTTTTTGTTGGGGTTTTTTTAATCCAACTTTGTGTTTACAGAGTTTCATTGATCCAGTGATCTCAAGGAAATTATTCTGATGCCTTTACTCATGCCGATTCATTTCTTACCTGCCAGTGTACCACATATAAGGTAAGACATGAGACATCACTAGGTGTGGATATTTGTGCCCACTGATCAGCCCGCAGGATTACATTCAAAAATAACACGTAATGTAAGTGCAATCAGTCTGACTTCCCTGATGAGGAAACTGAGACTCTAGACAATTGATAGCGTTGTTCATCAGAAGGAATGTCTTCCAAAACATATTGCCATTTGTGGGATAACACTGGTTTCTCCTCTCCTGTTTTGTTCTTCTGTCTCAGCCTCAAGCTCTAGTTCGTCTGTTGTCACTTCTTGGATGCTGATGCAAAAAATTGTGCACCCCTCTTTGTTGTAAACTTATTGCCAAGCAGCATCATTTTCCAGAATAGTTTTAATCATCCCACTTTCTTGCTAATAATGTTTAAATTAATTAGAAAACACTGAGTTGATGAGCATGATTTGATATATTCCATAAAGTTGAGGATGATGCATCGTTAATTTATGCATCTGCACTATGTAAATGTCTGTTTTTTAAAGAGGTCTGTGTATATGCTCTATGTATGCACATGTTCTTTTGGAAGACTCTTATCAGTAAAGTAATGCCCTCATTTTGAAAATGAACACTTGGTTTATCACGAGTGCTTATTAAAAAGTGTTGTTATTTGAGACAAAAAGCTGTATCATAACCAGAAGCCACAGTACTTTTAAAGCAAAACTCTCATTGATTTCTTTGGAGTTCCACATTTTTAAATGTCGTCTTATGTCCCATCATGATTATTTACTGTCCTTAGGAACTCAGAATGATTAAACCAAGTGATTCAAAGTAAAAATCAGATAGATATTCCATAGAAGATGCTTCTAAACCTTAAATAATTTCTTTTAAACTTTACCTTGTCTATTTGAGTTTCAAACCACCAAAGATAATATAAAATTATAATCCCATTACAGATTTCTACAGTTTGACTTTATATGTACATTTGGAAAGTTGCTAGCCAGGTAATGATGCCTGGTATTACCTGCATTTAAAAAGTTGGATCTTTAATAATTATCTGAGTATCAATATTTTGGGTAGAAAACCCCTGCTGCTATCTTGCTAGCAATAATGTGGTGTAAAAAGACCAGCTGGATCCATTCTGTGTACGATTAGGATCATTTTTCTACCCAAAGGAATTTCATTCCAGTTACTGTATTTTCTGTATTCAAATTACTTTTCTATGGCCTATAGAGATGTCATTTTATTCTGCCTGTGCTGTACTGTGGAACTTGCTTCTTAACTACATGTATAATCAACCCAATGCAACTTCTGCCTCTTTTCTGGTGTTATTTTGGCTCTTTGTGATGTCCTGGCATCTCTCTTTCTCACCCAAAGCTTTAACTTGTAACAGGCTGCAGCTGGGACCATGAGGAGATTTGGATACTGCACTGTGTCGCAGTCATGTCTCCATGGTGGAGAACAGTGGTGGTGGTAGAGCTCTCACCAGCTTTGAAGAGCAGCAGGTAATTTCTTCTCTTCCCTTTGTTTGATTAAAATAAGTATTACTGAAGCTTAGTGTCCTTGAATATCATGAGTTTCTTTTGAGTTTATAACTTTCATGATTCCCAAATACTTGTGAAGTATGTCCTAGTTAAATCACATTTATTGCTAATTTTCCAATTCTGGATACTTTGTGCAACATATTGCTCTACCCAAGAAAAAAATCTAGAAAGGGTAGATGAACTTTTTGAAACATACCCTCTGTAAGGGCCTAGTCAAAAGGACCAGGTCCCTTCCTTCCATTCAGATCATGGCTGTGAGCATACTGAAAATGTGATAAGGCTTATCCCTGATAAGAGTGATGGTAATTCAAAGGAAGATACATGTTTAATTGCAGTTCTTTCTGAGTGTCATCTTAGAACAAGGAAACAAATCTCCTAGCGAGTGCACCCATTTTCAGACTTGCTCCAAACACCAGCGCTCGCATTAGGTGTTGATTCTTTGCCTGTCGTTTGAAAAATATCCATCACAGATACAGCTTCTGCTATAACTGCAAGAGGAAGAGTGTATCTGAGGAGTTCGTGAGTTTGGCTTTAGAATGAATAAATTAGAAATTAAAAAAGCCACTAACTAAAATCTTTCCTTTATAGTTATGTTTTGAATTGATTCTGTAATTCCTTTGAGGCTGAGCATGAGGGAGCATAAAGTTTAGACAGAAGACACATTCCTAACCATGGATCCAATTTCAAACTTTCTAACTGATCTTTGTTCACAAATGGGGATATTGAGAAGAGAGCATAATGTAGATGGGAATGGCTGAGGTGAGCTATGCGTTGGAGTGATGAGGTATGCCTTTTCTTCTGAAACCTTTTTTCTGCTAAGGGGCAAAATACTCTGGTGATTACACAGTAATGTCATCTTTAACATAGCATTGTTTTCTTCTCTTGTGAACCAGTTCATCCTTTTTTGTTTTTACTTTCTACCTACACGTGTAGTACTGTGGACCTGTGTTTTTCATCCCAGGATATTATTCTCATTTGCTTTTAAGATAAGGAAATCTGGGTTTTTTTAAAGAGAAGTTAATGCTGATAGAATCTCAGGACGGCATAAATCTGCCAGTTGTATCAGCTTCTCTTACAATAGCACAGTGTGTATAAAGCAAATACAGAGGTTGTACATTTTTCATGAAAGCCTGTAGAAAAAATATTCTTAGGATCTTTAATTCCTGTAGCTCTCCCACCTAACATCTCCTCCAGAGGTTTGATTATTGCACTGTGATAGACACCATAGAAAAACCCAAGACAGATAAGATAGATCTAATTTCTAATCCTGACATCTCTGCCACCCATTCATTACTCTTTTTTAGAGTTCTTGCAATGCCCCATGAAAGCCAATGTGTCAGCTACATCTGCAATTTCTATCAGATGGGGGAAAACTGTTGTCTATTAACATCAAAGCTGTTAAAAAGTGGAGCAAATTGTGTACAGTTCAGAATCTCCTCTCTTCAGGTGAATAATCAGTCTGGCAGGAGAGGGTCATTCTACCTGCTTGTCAGGGAGCACAGGCTTTGTTAAGTAACATTTTTCACCCCAGAAGAACAATCAGGCTCGGATCAATAAACCCCAGAATGGATTTGCAATATCCACTTGAAATAGATTTTGGCTGCATCTGTTCTCAGTGTCTCAGTTGCAGTCACATATCCACTTCACCATCTCCTTAGTTACTGATCAACTCATTTCTCTGTTCCTGGTTCTTTTCCTTTCATCAACTTTCTGCTATAAAGTTAATTTTTAAAAAAAGAAAGAAAAAGAGGAGTGGTGTCTGTTCCACTGCTGTTGTTTGTTTTAAACACATATTTCATAACTATTGTGTGAAGAGACATCCTTCGCCTCTTTGGCCAGCTCAGGAAATGGTTGAAATCAAACAGCGTTTGTTTTATAATACAGAAACTGTGTGTTCCCATGCTTTTGCCCCACTACTAATCTCCGCAGTGACTCTCAGTGGATCACTTATAAACGTACAAGAACATCACAAAACACATTTTGAGGAAAGAAGAGAGCGAGAGGGAGAAAAGAGAGGAGAGCAAGCGACTCCTCTAAAGTTACACCATCATCTTTAACAGCTGTGTGCATACTAAGGCAGTGCTGGGGGAGTGGAGGTACTGCATATTTCAAAGCTGAACTGTTGCGGTAACAATAAGAAAGGGGGGATGTTGTGCAGAGTTAGCCAAGTGTTTGAAGTACATTACCGTAAGCCAAGCCAATGAAGTGGACAAGATTTCTCGCATGCTGCAGTGGTGCCTCCGCGTACTTAATAACAGATGTTTGGTCTCTCTAGGCAGATAATTGTCCTGCTGTAAGGTTGGCTTGACCTGTGTGAGCAATACTGTGTACAGCACTGAAGCAGTAACAAATGATCATAGCTTCTCTCTTTTTACTGGTAGAATGCCTAGCCACGCTTCCTTTTAAGCACATAATTACTCCAAAGCAACTGGAGCCCATACATCCTCCTTTCCTAATGGCTCTGAAGCCATTTTGCTATAATTTATGGGGACAGGGTTCAAAGTTTTAATAATATTTGGATAATATCATTGCCAAAATGTCTTTGAGCTGTGATGAATAGAATGAGAGTGGGCACATTTCGATTCTGTGCATGACAGTGCGAGTGTTAACAGCACCATACTTTGTTCAACCTTTATGGAAACATTCACAAGCCAATTTGCTCATGAATTATAGATATGAGCATGAAGAATTATAAACAGCAGTGGAAAACATACAGGGCTGCTTGTTCATAAGGCACTGTCCTGTTAGTGGCTCTTCTTTATGCAGATAAATGAATTGCAGGGAATACAAAAATGGTTTAAATAAACCCTTAGCAGATAATGTATTAGCACATCAACATAAAATACGCATGCACTGTGGCATGCTTTCGGATATTTATGTTTATACTCTCTGCTCAAGTGGCTCACTGATTTTTTGGCTTCCTATCATTCACCTAATAATTTCAGCATCCTAACTGCACCTCTGGGTATGTTTATCTGACAATCCAAGCTGTTCTTTGCTTTATATTGCTGGCTGAAATTGGCTTACCAATTTGCTGTGCAAGTCGCCTCAGTGTATGATAGGTTAATGATGTTAATCAAAGCTAAATAAGAGTAGACATGATCCTTTCATTGAAGGCATAGGCCAGCCTAGGCCAGAAAGTGCTGGCACTGATGGTCTAAGCAAGCCTATTGGGTAGGTGGTACGAGACCACAAAAATAACACCGAAATAATGTGTCATGAAAGGTAATGTGTACTCAGAGCTTCCTCCAAACCCTGCCAAAGTCTGTAGGATACTCTACTGATTTCAGTAAGATTGAGACCACGCGCATACAATTCTGCATAATTTGGCTAAGAATACTTTTTCCAGTTTGCTTGATAGAATAGAAAACTTATGGTGAACAAACTGTGGCTAAGTTCATTGGCGAGAGGTTAAGGATTTGTTAAGGAAAGAGCACAAGTATTTCTCATTATCTAAATGACATAGAAATGCTGACTTTCTCCATGCATGACAGCTGCTCTCAATAATAAACAAAAAGAAATACAAATATGAAGAAGAATTATTTGAAACATTCCCAAAAGTGATGGTAGCTAGAAACAATTTAATAAATACTCTCTGTTTAATTCCATTCAATGATATTCAAGCAATGCTTCATTTAATCAAAGAGGCATTTGATTACAGAAATAATCAGCTGACAGAGTCCCAATTCACTCTGGCCACTAAGTATGCATGTAGATAGCTAGATGCAACATATGTGAGGCTTGGCAATTACTTCTGAAAAAAACTATTAGGATGGCCCTAATTACAGTGGTCTGATTTTGTATTTGATATTCTTACTTGAAAAATCTTAGTGTTTATTATGAAATTTTAATGTTCCTTTCTTGAAGATTCTTCTAAATTTAAGCCTTAATTGGCTTGTTGGGTAAACAGGGTTTTTTTCTCAATGGGTTGAACAGTGTTCACCCACTAAAATTATTTCCCGTTATTATGCTGAGGCCTAAAGACACCATGAGTTTCCATGACTGTTAAAAAATAATCAACCAAAAAAACGAACTAATATTTATTAGTGGGATTCTGTTAATCTTCCAGTCTTCCAAGAATATTGTGTAATCATATAACAATTTGATTAGCTACTCCTGTGGTTATCTTAAAATAATACATGGACTATTTTAATTCCATATTAAGTTGTTGACTGATTATTTAAAAATAGGTTTATTTCTGTGTTGGGTTATCACTAGAAGATGAAATATATACTTTATTCTTCCTCCTCCTATTCTTTTCCTCCTTCAACTACAAAGAGAGTCTGGAAACCTTCAGCCTCAGAAATTAAAAATAAAACATCTCTGTATTATTCTTAATTGATTTCTGGAAAAGCTATGATCTCTAAGAATGTATTGTGAGACAGGAGTGATAAAGGCAGAAGTAGTTTTACATTTTGAACAATTCCAACAAAGGGGCTGAATATTCAACAACTGATAGGCCAAATAACAAGTTGTTAACTTCACAATGCACAGTCACAGAGTACGTATGTGTCACTTCGAGCAAAGATTGAAAAGACATTAGAATTAGAGATTGAACAGCCAGTTTTGATTAAATCAAAACAATCAGAGTAGTTGCATTTGCAACAGAATTAGGTTGAAAAAATCCAGACTTGGAATACTTTGCCAGACCTCACAGTTCAGTCTTATCCCAGGATAATTTTTTTCAGGTGATATCTTTGAAAAATACCTATTGCAGAATACTTGAGGACTCTTCTGACAAATGACAATGTAAGCTCAATTATTTTGCCTCCTGTCCATGACTTAAAACAGACAACAGAGCCACAGAAATGCTGCTGTTTGCTTTGTTGTACAGAGACTTCCATCATATTTAAAGTCAGGTCATAGGAAATCCTGATTCTTTAGGTCATGTTTGATGATTATACTCAATGGAATAAAAAAAAAGGAATACTGATAAAGCCATATCATCCACTTCTATAAACTGAAAGTATTTAAATTGAAATCAGTAGAAATCACCTCCCGATCTGTCTCCTTTTCTCCCTTTTTATTAAGTCACGTACAGTTTCTCAGTACTTGTCTGGATCAAAAATGCCCACTCCTCATGTACACCCCAAAACACAGCGATCTGTCCCAGGGCAGTGTACCACGAAGAGAGGCTGTGTCAGCGCAGGAGCCTGAAAGCCCCAGAACTTGGACTATGTCACAGGGTGAGGACATGTTTATGCCCAACTGCTGATCTCTGTTTTCAAATCGTATCCTGCTG
>NW_010156463.1:8390-19684 GCF_000695765.1 Mesitornis unicolor
TGTACTTTAATATCATCACATCAAGGGACATTAACTCAGACATAAATATGATACCAACCCTTTATTCTTCAATCTGTGTTGTTCTGTCAAGGAAAGGTGCACACTCCACACACCACAGAGGGATTTCATGGTACCTACATCAAGTAAAAAGCCTGCAGGAAGTCACCAGAGTCTGCAAGATGTGGTCATAAGCTCCCAGGAAAGGTGTAACCACTAATTTAACTCAGGAGCTCACATAACTCAGTAGCTTATGGACTTACATATCCTCCTTTCTACCTGCCTAGAAGGCAAGTGTGTGCCACTATCCCCAGATCCCACAGACTAGAGGGAAGGCTAGCAAAGAATGAAGAATGCCTGGCAAACACTCAAGAGCTCTGAGGATCATGGTATGTAACACTTTTGGATTTGCATCCAAAGTTTATTCATAACCTCTATGCCCAAGGAAATTTGGCTTGAAATCTTATGAGAACAGTAATTCCTATAAAATTTGCACAATCTGCTAGTTTTTATTTGATAGGAAATGCACCTAAATGCATCCAAGTGAATCCCAAGTCCCTCATTGGGAAAGCACCCAGAGTATGTGATAGGCAGTCAGTGCTACAGAGTCAAACTTCTCTCCATGCTTAAAAGTATCTATCTACTTTGGCCGTCTAATCTGACAGTATGTGATGAACATGCTGAAGAATATCCTAAAACAGTGCACAAAAAACGTTCACAGTAGTTCTGGGTTTTTGCATTTGTTCCCGTTTATCTCTTTTCATCCTCCCATCATGTTGCACTTCTACTCCTGAAAACTGGTGCTTTAAATTCATGGCAAAAGGAGAATTCCAAAGATCTCAATTTTTTAGTGCTGGCAGCTGTTGAACTTTTGGGAAGACAACAAAGTATTTTCATTTAGCCTTGGCTCAAATTAGGCTGTTGTACCTACTTCTAAATTATACACCTCTCCAGGTATACTGCTAATTCCTGCTTATCACCTCCTTGAGCGGTAACATTTGAAGTGACCCGCTGCCTCGCATTTAATGGGAGCTCTATGGATCAGTCTGTTCTCTAATTTAGCACTCCCACCTAGAACAATGGGTGATTAACACATGTCAAAGCAGGAGCTGAGAGGCAAAGGCAGCCCAACCCGCCTGGGTGGTGGAGGGGCACGGCCCCACTTGGTCTGCTCCCACTCCAGGTCACGACTCCCAGGATACATCCTTTAGGATCATAGATCACAGTTAGACACTGTTGGTGAACTTCAGGGTCACTTCGAAGCAATACTTGAAACAAAAGTGAATTATCAGAAATACGCAAGCGATGTTTTAAGTAGTGCTTTGGGTTTATTTTTTTATTCATATTGCTGCTTCTCTTCATAAATGCTCTTTTTCCCTCTAAATTATTGAAATGCTTGTCTGCTTTCTTTGTCAGATATTTTGGTTTTAAGGTTTTGGGTTTTTTCATTTTCATCTTGATCCTAATGCCAGCATAATAGCTCATCAAGCTGTAGGTCAGAATATGTTTGAAATCTTGCTCTGAAAGAGTTGCACTTTGATTCTGGAAATTATTCTGCACTTGTCTGCATATAATTTCTAGGAAGATGTTTTGATGCAGCTCATTTTGGTGCTGGCCCAAAAGCATACAGTAGCAATGAACTGAAACCCAATTAATTAAATTATTTGAATCAGGCCCAGGAAAGTGCATGTGAAGTATTAGCATTGATAGTGACCTTTTTAAAACCGAATTTAAAAAATACATTATTTAAGAGAAGTGAAGCCATTAAGCTATGTAGAACTTACTTTTACAAACATAAAATGTATTAGAGAGCAAGAACATTTCTGTTGTTGCTAACTACAAAAGGTTGCAAACAGCTCAGTTGTCTGGGAGCCTGAGCAGTTGTTGCACAGACAGGAAGGTGCACTCTGTCCTGGAAACTTCAGTCCCAATCCCACAAAGATTTCACCACCAACTCTACGGGACCTCTGAGTACCAAGGCATTAAATCGCAGCAAGCACAGTCTGCTTCTATTAAAGCCCTATGGACACATGTTGTGGGTTTCCTTTTCAGTCTCTAAGTCTTCTATTAGTCATTTTTGCATCAAGCCCTTGGTTTTTCTTTCAAAACCTGACGAGCACGTACTCAATTTCCCATGGACAAAATATAAGCTATTGGCGAAAAAAAAAAAAAAAAGAAAAAAAAGTCTTTCACCTCTGGAGACAAATCACCACTTTTCTAAAGGGATAGGGTTACTTGATAGTCACCAGTTAAAATGAGACCCTGCATACCTGCTATGATTCAGTGTTTGGAAAACAAACAGATAGGGTTAGATCCAAACAAAGAATTCATTTTAACAGTAAACGTATTTAAGAGGGTGCCTGTGTAAATGCGAATTGTTTAGGGGATGGATTACCATTCTGCATACATTTTAGAGCTCTGAGAGAAGCCATTAAGGGATTAACACCTCCGATTTATGAAAATGCAAGGATGATAAAGAAACAATAGGGGTGACAGCATTGTGTAAACGACATTGATTCATTTCAGAACAGGGCTGTTAACTGCTGGAAATGAAGAAATAAATGGAACAATGGATAGATGCTTTTACCAGCTTGTCATTAATTAGCACTGAGCACAATTCTTTTATTGTCCTTTTTGAAAAATACAAAATTGGTAGGAAAATACAAGCACTGAGCAAATAGATTACTCTGTGTCACTAGGCTGACATCTGCATTTTCTTTCTTCTCTAATATATTTTGTTTTTCAAATGATATCGAACTTCTAGCCTGGCAGCAAGCCCAAATTTTACTTCCTTTCAGATTCCTAAAGGGATGTGTTTCCATCCTGGAAACCTTCCTGCTTTGTGGAAGTGTAACAAAAGCCCTGATTTGAGAAGGGTTAATAGATGTTAGTGAAAGCCCTGTAAGACAGCTTGGAGGAACAACCAACAGCTCGCTGCTGTTCTGCTGACCTCCTGCAACCCATCCATGGCGGTTTTATTTCCAGCGATGCCAGCAGGTGGGAGCTGGATCCTCTCTGGTGGAGAATTAGCTGGAAGTCAGCGAGGTTGGGTGGCACAGAGCTGGGCAGCAACAATGCTTGATGTTGGCTGTCATCTGCTGCTGGCAGAATGTGAAGTTTGCTTTCTGGTGGACATCTAACATTTCTTGATCTAATTAGTGTCTGGTACTGGGAGGCGCTGATATTTTCCTGTGTGGCAGATGGGCAGGGCTGAAATATGTCACCAAACCCAGAGGTAGGGGTGGGTACTAGGAGTTGGTGTTTTATCTCTCACCCTGTCCCTGAGAAATGAGATTGTAGGTGGCAATTCAGCCCATGTGCGGCATTTCACTGTAAAGCTCCGTGAAATTTTGCTGTATGTCTAAGTGTGTGTGGGGGTGTTTTGTTTCTCTGGGTTTTTTTAAGCTTTATCTTTCAGGCTGACAGCACAATGACTGTTTCATAAACTGCTTTAGCATCCTGAGGTGAAGACAAGAGCAGGTTTTTTATCCAAGGTGAAGGCAGTAGTTTCTCACCTTAAATGCACACTATAGGTTTAATCAGAAACTCAGTAAAAAAGGGCTCTTCAGCTAGCGACAAGGAGATGAGCTGAATCTTTATTATTGCACCAAAAAAGAAAATATGGATTGGTATTCAGAAGAATAGGGGTAATTTTTCTTACTAAAGTGGTGCCATCTATTAGATGGGGCCTGGACAATTCACAGAAAATATTTGGAGAAAAAATTCCAATTTAATTTTTGTTTCTTGTTCAAAAGAGCCTTACAATTTTGCACTTTTTAAACTGAGTCTATCCAAATTTTAATAATGTTCTTCTAGGGACAACAGGCAGAATGATTTTGTAAAACTATCAACCGTGGGTAGCATAGCTCCTGGTGTTCCAAAGGTGTTTACCTTCATCATTTGGGGCATTTGCAATATCCCAAGCCAAAATGTTAACAACCAGTTCTGATGCAAACAGTCACCTTGGTCCAGGCTTTCAGTAGGACTGCGTCTCTAAAGTGTATGCTTATGGCTTGCTGAGAAAAAAAAAAAAAAATGTTTGTCATTGAATTCTGTATGCCAAATAATCTCGTTGAAGAGAGTCTTGCAAAGACACAGGTCTCTTGCTCCTTAGGGGAAGAAAAAAAGCAAAAGCAAAAGCAAAACCAACCTTTTTTCCACCATCAGAGCATAATAAGCCCTTTATTTGTTGCACATACAATTTATATATCTAAAATTATTTTATTCTATATGTCTGTTTTCCTTTCTTTGTTTGCTGGGAAAGGCCTCCCTTTTGTACATGCATTTAACTCCCTCTCCTTATAACTAATCTACATCTCCAGCAAGGCTTAAATTCTGTTATCAGGTTGACAAATAAATATGAAACTAGGCTATAAAGCTGTAAAAAAGAGGTGTTTAGCAAGGTTTCCTTCTACCTGTAGCAAAGATACTTCATCATATGTAAAAGTCATTGAGGCTCTGTGAAGGTTCTTGGAATTATCTGTACAGAAAAAAACAATTGTAAAGGTCTTATTGTGGTAGAGCAGAGAAGCACATGATTTACTCTCAGACTGCAAACAGTGCCATTGATTTCAGAAAGCAGTGGCATGCCAAAGGTTAAACATGTGCTTTGCTGGGCTGGGTCCAAACCTCGTATAATTCCTCCAAATAGTTGACAAAAACTTGTACTTAAAAAAAAAATTAAAAAAAAAATGAAAAAGAAAACAAATCGCCAGACTATTGCAGAGTTATGTTGCATTTTAAGTCAGGAAATAAAAACAGCGGCTTTGTTTCAGAAATCAGCTAGTTAGTTTTCCCAGCTCAGTTGGGTTTTTTGGCTCCGTTACTGCCACACGCACAGCAGGCTCCCCTGTGCATCAGCCCCTGCGCGGCTGGACAAGTACTGCTGTTACATTAACTTTCCTTCACAGGTTGCCTATTCAGTGGAACTTACCTTTCAAAGAAGAGCTGTAGAAAAATCTGCAGGCACGTGGAGCTGTACTGTCAAATATGGGCTGGAGGTTCTCCAGACATTACGATTGGCTTTGAATTCTGAGCAGGTGCAATTCAGCATCTTCCATAAGATTCACGTTAAGCTCAGGTTTGAGGAATACATTAGTTCTGTGCTCTTTATTCTCTGCTGCATTCTCAGAGGCAAACTGTTCCATGGAAATGGAATGATAAGTCATATATTTAACGTGTGGAAGGCTGAAGTTTTCTACAGAATAAAAATTGTGGGTCTAGGTCAGTTATAAAGCCTACACTTTGACTGGAAAAAAACCTCAAAGCAACCAAACTTCAAAAAGTGTGAAATTCAATATATAAGGGGGAAAAATCAAGTAAGGCAATGAACTCTCTTTATCGATCTCTTTAATTTCTGTTTCAGTGTTAATTTTGAATTGAACTGTAACTCAGGAGCTATGATAGCCTTCACAGTTAATTCACCATCTTTGATTTTTATCATATTGATTTTGATGAGATTTCAGATGTCTCCCATACTGACTCACTCTATCCTAATCTCTATGAGGATCTGAAAGGCAAAAAGGCATTCTTCTGCATTTCATCACTATGCATCCATCAGTTCTATGGCAGCAATACTTGAGCAGCGTGATATTCTTAAGTTTCCAGATACTGCATCAGCAATTCCTCCATGTGTTCTCTTCCTTTGACTGATTATTGAGAAATTAACACCATAAAACTAACCTAAATACAGTGACCATGACAGGTTTAGCCAGGATTTTGGACCATTTGTTTCCTCAGTTCTCCCATAAGAACAAAGCTCTTGTTTAGAGTGATACTTTGGAGGTACTTCAGGCTGCAAAATACATTTGAGAAGGCTATCCCAAATTCCAGTATTGTATCCAGCTAATAAAGGGATGCGGAAAAACATGACAGGAGGGAAAATATTCAGAGGGCCTTGCTGAATCTTTCATGATGGAAAAGGGGGAAAAAAATCTGTCCTTTGATGCCTGGTGTTCTCCAATCTCTGAAATAAAGGAAAAGAGTTCTGAAAATTTTGGCCATATTTACATTCACACACTTAAGAGTTTTATTCATGTCCTCATAAATAAGTTATCTTTAACTGCAACCAAAAAAGGATCTTGTATAGTTTAGTCCCTCTTTATGGTTGACGTTGATTTAAAACACTCCATAAGGGACAGAGTACTGCATGATCAATTAAAAGTAAATGCAGTCATGAAAGTTAGATGAAGTACTGTCTGCTAGAGCCTTGCAGACATCGTTCTTCACGTGGCTGTTTGCCACATTAACTAAACAGAAAAAAGCAGCTATAAATGTAGTTTATTTCGTACTAATTGGTGGCCTTATGACAGGAAAGCAGAAATCCCTGACCAAATCAAGTCTTCTCCGATAAATATCTTAAGCAGTTTTAAGAGGATTTTAACTCCATCTCTGTTAAAACCTTCAGTCAAGTCTCTTTCAAAATAGACTCCAAACAGGTATGCTGGCTGTCACCAACACAGGTTCATAAAACATTATTGTTAATCACTACATTTGTGCTAAGAAAATCAACACAAAACCAAAATCCAGACAAACTCACACTGGTGTGTTCAGCTCTTCCTAGGTATGATGGTTCTTTTGTTCATCACCTTAAATATGGGGAGTTGGACTGGATGATCTTTAAGGTCCCTTCCAACCTAAACCATTCTATGATTCTATGAATGTAAAATAAAGTGTATGTCAGATGGGAACCAGCCTTCCCGTGTAATCTTCTGTGGGGAAAAGAAGTCGTGATGAGTTTTCTGTTGTCTCTGCATGAAAAGTCAGTGATTCCAGCTTGGGTGAGCTCTGGAGATGCACTGGTCCAGTGTAATGCTCAAAAGGCAGCAAGTAGGAAACAGGGACTATAATTTTAGATGTTTTCACCCAGTCCAGTCGTCTTTCCCAGAAGCAAACAGTACCATGCTATAAGCACTAGTACATTTTTAATCACAGTGGTGTTTGTAGGCATCCCTTCCCCCCCCAAAAAAAAAAGTAGCAATAAGACACCCATTACAAGTTCTTTGGGCAACAGTAGTATAATGTCTTTTTCCAGTTGTGGGGAGTTTCGCCCCTAAGGGCTGCCCGTGTGAAAAAAAGACATAACTTGCTGTTGGGAAGATACTGGAAGAGACCAGAGGGCCTCTTATGGCCCCTAGAATCCTCATTTTTGTGTGCATATTAACATTTGAATGAAGGAAACCTTTTTGAAGGAAATCTAAATTAGATAGTGCAAGAGATTGCCATCAGTTTTTGAAAGATGAGCTTTTAGAATGTCTCAGAGATGTCAAATTTCTGTACTCCTTATCATGACCTAGTATTGTTTTTTCTAGTCTGTCAAAGACAAGGACATATCTGTGCAGAAAGTGGAGACCAATTTGTGTCACTCCTATGTAGATGGTGCTTTAGCCAAACTTTTAAATCTACTTTTTAGATACATGAAAATATATTTTTATCTTAACCTCTCAGATAACATTTTATTTATTAATAAAATCTTTCTTTTAGTCCTCCCAATGGGTGATGAAAGGAATAACTGGATTTCTGAAGAGCTAGTGCCGATTAACATGAACATAACTTCTTGCCTATTCACTTGCTCAGCTCTGATCTGCCAAGGTTTCTCTTGACTGTTCAGCACAACTGTTTCACTCATTTCTTGAGAACATGGGAGAATTATCTGTGAAATGCCAGTTTGTTGGCAAGCTGTTTATTTATTTTGCAAGACTGAAGTGTTTTGTAGCTGAATTCATTGCATGGGTCTCCAGGTAATGGCTGGTTACTAGGTCCCTGATAGAAGAATGCAAATAAAGTAGATGGGCCAGGATTTGTCCATTCAATCTTATGGTGAGTTCCAGTAATTTCAGCGATACATGATGTGGCCAGAATCAAAGCGAGAGGTTCAGCAACACAGCTTATTATCTTTATCTGTAAACGGCTGTTTATTGTATTACAGAACACAAACCACTGGATAGCTATAGGATAAACACATGTTTAAATCTGTTCCCCAGACTAGATGGTACTGTATGTTATAGGATAATTAGAGGATACATATACTTAGGTTAATTGCCAGCTAACAATATTAAGTTGTTGCAGTGTGGTACAACATGTGCCAAGAAAATCCTGTATAGTTGTATTTTCTACTGAAACGTTAAGGAAAAAAAACAAACGTTTGAAATATTTCCATTCTCCTCCTGAGGGACTGGATTTCAACATATGGCGTCAATAATGAGAAGTTAGACTGTGCAAGAGCACCTTCTCCCTGTACTGCCATCGTATTGTCTTTAGATTGTTCATGTTTATGGATAATGTGTTCCTATGGAAAACATGCTCAGGTAATTTTATTCACTTGTTCTTCTTCAACTTGTCAGAGCAGTTACATCTGTGTCGGCCTATCAGTTTAACATCACTTCTTCCAGCCAGGCACTGGACAAACTGGCCGGCCTGTAAAGAACCAGTTGCAGTATACTGTTTCCAGTCACCGAGTGGTGGAATTACTCCTCTTATCAGTCATTATAATCATATACATGTTACAGAGACATTTATTCAGTTGATACTTGCTCTGAATCTTAGTATTATAGATACAAGACTTTTGGAAATTTATTTTGATTGTTTGGCAGCCCTGATAACAAAATGCAATATTTGACCGTGGTGCATTCTTTGGAACTTTTCACAGACTTTATTTAAAAGCATAATAACATAAATAACTCTGCACATGGTACTTTGACAGCTTTTATGAGGACAGAAAGAGAACCTTTTTATTTCATCTTTGTAAACGAGGACTGATTTCCTAAATAATGGAATCATAGAATGGTTTGGGTTGGAAGTTGAAATACTTTGCTTTTGGATTAGTTCATTTATAGGTGTGTGTGGGGAAATTATCAAATTATTTTAGAAAATTCAAACCTCTTGAAGAAAGTAAAACAAACAAACAAAAAATCTAATACTTCGTACCAATCTGATTTTGGGGAAATGAAGGTTGATTTACTGTGAGGAAGACAGCCCAGCTGCGCACTTGTGTAGGGTAAAAGCAACTGCCTACGGCTTTGACATCCTCTACCAGCTCTGGTCCCGGGCAATCGTCAGTGCTCCAAGGAAAGCAAAACAAAAACCAGAAGCCAAATTATACATCAAAAGGGAAATAGTTTCTTCCCCTGCTCTGCAGGCAACCAGCAGACCACGTCAGAATGGGATTCATCCACTGTGGCAGAAAGAAACAGTCAACAAACGGACTTTCGGTCTGTACCACCCCCTATCTACAGCAGCAATCTCTATGACTAAGAACTCATGTTACAAATCTATTTTTGAAGTTCCAGGATTACCCTGATTTCAGGCATAGAGTTCTTTCCAGAAACCATACTAAACTTGTAAATAATCTTTACATTTTTTTAACCAAGTGATACATGTGCAGAAATAATTGCTCCTCCTACATTAGTTGAGTGCTGCATTATATAGCCAAAGCAGAAGCTGAGCTGAAGTCTTAATTTTTTTTTTTAATGGGAAAGAAGGGAAAGGCTGATGACTTGAGATCTTACAATAGCTTTTTGATTCTGAAGGAGAGCATTCCTGAAAGAAAAGATCTCATATAGGCAAGCTCAAGCCACGTTAATGGTGTTGAAATTCTGTAAACATTGCCTTTTAAGAGATTTTTTTTTCCCCTCTATCTTGATCAAATAACACAAAATCATCTTGGATATGTGCATCTCTAAAAAAAAATACTTTACTTAGTGTTGATATTTTTGACGCTTGTAGTGTCCTAATGCTACTTTGCTAAGTGAGTCTACTAAAAAAAATTGAAAATCTTTTATATTCAGATCTATTTCTACTGAAATAGCATGAAAATATGGTATCATTATGAAAAGACTGAATTTAACATAAAAATTTAGTTTCTTGGTAAATCAGAGATTACAAAGAGTTACTGAAAATAAGGGATAATATTATTAAGGAGCAGTTAAGACGTGATGCTCTTAAATTAGTGTTACGCTTACTGACATTTAGAAAGACCCAGTATGTTTTGTGATCAGCTAAAGGACTGGTGCAGCATAGATCAAGTAACGACTTTTATAGTCTGCTATTCAGGAGAGGCAACTTTGTGATGTACAGGACACTTAAATTGTCTCTGCTTTTGGTATTGTTCTGAAAGACTAATGGTGAGGAAATGATAGTACTTTTGTAGTAGTAACAGTATCAGAAATACTGGAAGTGTTTAGAAGTAGTAATAGCATTTTTGTTCATGTCTATATGTAGAACGAATGGGTGGGAAAAAAGGAGTGATCTATGGTGCTACAGATTTAGACTCAGTTCTGACTTATAGTCTGAATTTAGCTGAATAATGTGTACCTTTACTTGAGTGTAGTTTTACTTTTCAATCCCACTTTGTTTGTTTTCAGCTTTGCATAACTAATTAAAAAGTCTGGTTAATGCAAGAGAAACAGCATGTCCTACTGCTTCTCACAGATGTCAATTGGAATGAGCTATCAAATGAATGCCATATGACAATGACAGTTTTGTAAAACACCCTTTGACCTGATTTGCCTCTGAAAGAGTTTATTCCAAAAATATTTCTTCTAATACAGACACGTATTTACTATTTTTATCCCACCCACAAGCAATTTATCCTTGAGTCCCAATGCAGAAAAACTCTTTGGAATCAATTGGAAGTTTTGCTTTGATAAAGGAGTCTAATTTTGACTGCTAAACCAGCCAGTTCGAGAATCAAAATGTTATTGTTACTATAACATATTATGATATTCGCTCTACTACTACTGTCAGCGGTGTTAATGATAGCTATGATTACCTTCTCTACTATTAGGAATAGGGAATGTGTGTTATTGTTTTCAACAAGTAGAAGCTTGAGGTCACAGATGACCTAGTCTACTACAATGAAAGTAAAATAACCATGGGCCAAAATTCTCATTTCATAGCAGAAATTCTCTATTTATTTTTTTTTAGTGAAATTTCCATGTTTCTATCAGAGCACTTTATTCCTAGTGAAGGAAATAATTTTTTAATTAAGCAGAAGGACTGTAATCATAGAATTGCTACACTTCTTTTATGGAAGCTAAAAAAATACACAGTATAATTAAGAACAACATATGATCATTAATTAAAAAGTCATTGTCTGTCCCTAATGCCAGACTTTGTGCTTGACAAGAAAGAGGGAGGAATCTGGCATATTAAAAGAAGCTGTTTATTGCAAAATACTAAATTATACTAGAGGTTTCATTTTCATACAATATATGAATTAATATCATCCTACTAAATAAAATAAAAATATGTGTTTCTACCTTTTTTGAGTCTATATGGTAAAGAAAGCAAGCAGGAAT
>NW_010156463.1:19715-66611 GCF_000695765.1 Mesitornis unicolor
GATATTTTAGGTTGTTCGCTTTAAAGTTGGGTTTGGGGCTTGTTTTTAACTGGGAACTGTCATGAATCAGAAACAGTTGTTTCTCTGTTTTTTCCTGGAGGATCCCTTTGTCTCAAGAGGACTAGACAGGAATCTTTCACAAAGATTTTCTCTCAGTTGTGGTATTGCTGATGTCAAGCATGCAAAAATCGTGAGTCAGCTCTCCAAAAGCCATGAGACTGCATTAAAAAAAAAAAAAAAGAAAAAAAGTGATCTTTTAAAATATATATGTGGCACTCTTTTTTTGAGACTTTATGGTAAGTGCATGGCATATTTTTACACTTTTTATGCAAGTGGAAATCTTATTTTTCAAAATAAAAGAAGAAAAACGAAGAAACAGATGAGCTTTCTCACAAATTTGAATGTCTCCAAGAAATGGGGTTTTGAAGAATATTTGAAACATTACAAACATCGCAGCGTAATTGCAGGTGTTGGCAACCTGGCAATTATTTGTGAGAACTTTGATCTAAATTGAGGTCAATAAAAACAAATGAAAAAATCTGATTGAAAGACAAGCAGGGAAACCTTTCTTCGCCTTTCCGAAGCTCGGTCTGCTTTAATACCATTTGTTCTGCAGTCCTCCAAGAAATCCTCAAGCAAAAATTCAGGAGAATATGCCTCTTGTCTTTAAGGTTAAATAAAGAGACATCTACACATCTGATTACCAGATACAAGATCTAGTCAGATAATGACAAATAACACTTTGATTCTGGAAAAAAAAAACAACAGAGTAGGCAAACTAGTGCAGATGCTGTGGTTACAAAGATATAAGACCTTTACCACAGTTTAAAAGACAAAGACTATTTGAATCTAGCAACATGGGTTTTGGCCAGAAAAAGCTACAATTATTTTTAAAAATGTCACCTCATTCACATTCAATGATCACAGAAAATGGAAACATTTTAAGGAGTAATTGTAAACATCTGCTACAGAAAAAACTGAAAACATGACTAAGAGAGAAACGAGCTGCCAACATGCAGCACTGTGTGAACAGATCCACCGGCAAAACACCATTTCTGTGGATGGCTTCTATTTGGAAAGTGCAGAAATGGATGATTATCAAAAAAAGATCAGAATCCACCTAAAAACATTTCACTCTAAGTCAGGCTGGGCGCCTACTCAAATATCAAGGAATGTGGCTGCACTCGCATTTCTGCAGCAGCTTTGGCCCCTGCTGCTTCTCCTGCCTTCTTCCAGCAGAAGCATTTACACTCAAACCAATCTGACGATTTTTTTCCTTTCTTTTTCAGCTGGGTTATTTTTCAACTGGATCAGTTAAGAAAAAGTCAGTGGCGGCACAGGTAACGGTGACAGCTCCTACAGGAACGAGGCTAGATTTCTGACCGTGAACTTGAAATACTGATTTCAAACTTCAGTGCTGTAATGAGCTTAGATATTAGGCAAAAATTCGACACTGAAAGGGCTATCAAAGCCTGGCACAGGGTAGTGGTAGAATCATCACCCTTGGATGTATTTACAAGCTGTCTAGACGTGGTGCTCAGGGACATAGTTTAGAAATGAGCATTGCAGAGTTAGATAACGGTTGGACATGATGATTTTAAAGGTATTTTCCAACCATAATGATTCTGTGAGTGACAACGTAAACACAGGTAAATCAGATCCTTCTTCTTAGAAAGCGTTCTTCCAAGCCAAGGGCCAGAAACAAGTGGAAGCCATATAGAGGTCTACACCTCAGTGCAGCGTTTGGAGTTGTGGAGCAGCTTGGAGGACACAGGGCTGCTTTGAAAGATACATGGACTCCAGCACAGAGAAGCACAATGACCAAGTTAACACAAAAGAGTAAGTAAAGGTGAGGACTGCCCAGTTTTCCAGGTGTAACTGTGCCAGTTAAAGATGTTTCTACGAGTAGCTCCTACTACTGGTGGTAGATACATGGCCCACATATCCTCTGACACAAGCTATCACATGCACGTTTTCTAAAATACTGCAGGCAGCCTGGGTCTGCTCAAGCCCTCTTTTCTTAATGCCAGACATTATATCTAAGAGCAGCTCTTAAAACTGAGGACGTTTTTTATCACCATCCGTTGGTAGAAGCTTGCAAGTCCCTCAGTTCTGCTGACCAGTTCATTTCAGTTATTCCTGATCTAGCCCTTTCTGTAACTGGGGAAAATCAGGCAGATTCCAGACCACCTTTGCTGGGATAAAAGTCTGGTGAGCACAGGTGCCTTGCGTTGTCCTCCCACGTTGCAGCTTTCCTGTCCAGAGAGTCTGCTCACTCTGCAGTCTCTGGTCCAACAGCTGATACTTAGGGTTTTTTTTCCCCTTCCTTCTTATTTATTTATTTTTTAAAAAACTGGCTTAACCTGCTGTTTGAATTCGCTAAGTTGCCATAAGAATGCCTGCTCTTCTGCAGCATAGGGAGCAACGCCAGGGAAACAAATACCTGCTGGCAAGGTAGGTGTGAGTCTTTGCTCCAGTGACGATGCTGGTTTGAGTACAAGGCAAACCATCAATTAAAAAAAAACCAACAGGCCCATAATCTTCAGAGCTGACCAGAACTGAGAATATGAAAAGGAATTTCCAGGAAAAGGGAGTTGTAGGAAAACTCTGCTAGAGATCTTGCTGATTAGCTCTCTAAAAAACCTCCTGAAATTATAAGAACAACAAAGTAGGTTGATGTCCATGGCTTGTTATAGTCCCTACTCAGGCTGTGTGCTGGTAGCATTGCTAAGTTATAGGATCTTGGGACCCTGAAGAAAGACTGTGATGGTGGAGAGTGGATGGTATTTAATGTTATGTTTATCGTGTGCTCTTAAATCTCAGAATATATACATAGGTTGTATTTGGAGAGGTATATTTTTGCTGCTGGCTGTCTAGAGATTAAGTATGTGGAGACCTGAGGTCTCTGAGCAGGTTGCCTGCATTTGAGTGTCAGTTGAGTCTGTGCTCTGGAAATACAGCAGGAAGCCAAATTTTCTTAAAATCCTGAGCAATCAAAGGCAAATCCTTATGAAAAGCATCTAAGGGATTTCCTTGAAATACGGCACAGGATTTTAGAAGATCTATGATAAATCTTTTCGAAGATCTTAAAATCTATGAAATACTGAATGTGTACTTTCGAACTGCATTTTTTGGGGGTGGTTTGGTAATGGAGACTTGGCTGCTGGTTTTAGCCTGTAGCCAGAAAGACAGTAAGAGTAGTTGAACTGGCTTTTGACATTCTCACAATGAGCTTGCAAGCACACTAGTGTTTCCTGAGGAAGTTATTCTGTTCTTTTTAATTAGATTGAAGAACCAAAAGGAGGCCTATTTCCCAGATCTAGATTCCCACTGTTGATAGAAGATGATTTGCATAAAGAAACAGGTAAAATTAGCATTTTTGCTTAACATTAAGTAAATAAGAACTTCCAGAGGTGTTGTAAAACTAGTAAATCTTATTAAACTGGAATTATCATCCTGAATACTTGTTGATACTAGGAAAAGAAATGAGATTCAAACCTACCTTTTTAATTAAGCACCAGCCCTCCAGGTTCGTGGTTGTGCTGCCTTCATTAAAGCCATAAGTCCAAGCCATGGGTTCCATGTTGAATTAAGCCTGGCTTTAGGCTCCTATTACTGGATTGAAACAATGCAATGAAATGATGCAAGGTATTGAAGTGGACTAAAGCCACCCCGTTGGCCCAAAATTAGTTTAAAAAAATGTTGACTTTTTACTTGCAGGCTTTATGTGTGACTAGAAACCAATCTTTCTTACATCTAATTTTAATCTTTTTTAAAGTATTGCTCATCATTTTTAGCACAGAATGGAAACTGTAGAGCTGGCAAGAATTATATATACAGCATGCTTGGGCTGTTCGTATAGAGTTGCCATTGTAAGCCTATGACAAAGAAATACTGATCGTACATACTGAGGAAGTATTGATCATAGCAGATCTGTTATTAACAGTTGTAGAACCACAGCTGTCTGAAGATATCTTTGTTTTTCTACTGAGTCTAAAACTTGGTCCACTGCTCTGTCTCCTTCTGATGTATTTGCTTATTCTACATAAAATACCAGAAACTCAAAAAAGAAAGCATAAGTATGAAGGTCAATATTCTCCATTGGTCTGTGTATTTTGATTATAACATATCTTAAAACATGATTACAGGCTCTTTTCCAAACTTAAAAATATTTACATTGTAGGAGCTAGTGCAAATTAAAAATACTAGTTAACTAAAAGTTTACTCTCTCAGTGCTATTTCGTGTTTCTCCTTTGTCTCTCCACTTTGAGCTCTGCCCTTATCAGATGGAAACCAGAGGAATGTTGGTTTTAATTGCTGATTGTAAATGTGAAAACCTGTACTTTCAGAGGTGGCATTTGTTAGTTTTAGGAAACAAAGATATGGCGATGTTAGAGAACAAAATAACCTGTATTCCTGCATGGACTTCAGTGGAAGTCCTAGAAACTGCCTGAGGGTACACCGTTTTTATTTTCTAATTATTAAATTTATCTGAGCTCTATGAGCCAACTACTTGTTTGTTTGTTTGTTTTGGTTAAACCAAAGTTAACTTGGAATAAGTTTGTGTGCATTAGCAGTGTTGTTCAGGTATCTGCTAGCCCAATTACTGTGGGATTGTGCCTACTGGTCAGAGCTGTTACTAGGGCATTTCTACCTTTTAGGCACAGTTTAGGAATTCAGCTCAGTAAAAGACAGTGCAGATATATTGACTTCACATGCAGATGCTTTGCTTAAAATACACAAAATTAATGAGATGGAAATTTTTTTCTTCTGGGCCACGATGCACTTTTTTCCAGCAGGAGGGAAATGAAACTGCAATGTGACTGATGACTCAGAAGGAGATCCGTCTTTAGTACTGGCCCAAAAAGCTTGGAAATAGGAATAGTGACAGCAGAATACAACCTTTTTATTTTCAATACTTCAAGATACTTCACATCTGAACATACAGACTTTGGTTTTCCTTTAAATGTCTTGGTCCATCTGCATTGGACTGCAAAACAGATTAATTCAACTAAGTAGCGGGTATATGGCTTTCAGCTGCCCCATAATGAGCAGCGTCTCCTTGATGCTGACTAAATCTTCTACCAGTTTCAGTTTTAGTTCACGTGAGGAGAAGGGATTGAGCAGAGTTTTCCAGCCTGAGCTCTTTACAGCAGTGCTAAAATCCTGCGTTTGGGCACTAACGTCATCATCATGACAGCCAAATGAAAGTCTTTCTGACACTCAGTGCGAGGCTCTGCCTGACACCTTGGGGTCTTCCTGTGCCACATGGGGCTCACAAGATTTCCAGTGCTCCGGTTGTTTATGCTAAGGCAGAATATAAATATGACATCAATATTAATGGCGAGTGATTACTCTCTCTTTGCTTTTGAAAAAATGAATAAGGAAAAAATGACATTTCATACATGAAGTTGATATCCAGAGACTGTGTAAAGACCCCCGAGGTTCACTTAGGAACAAGGTTAGGACTAGAGTTTTAACTCCTGGTGGTGCAGAGCCGTTTCTTTGGGCTTTAGTTTTGGTTTGTTTTGGTTGGGTTGTTTGGGGTTTTTTTAACAGTTAACTTTAAGGGGAAATAATTATAAAAGGTCTACATGTTTACTTTTAAACACAGCATTTTTTCCACTCTGTCCCAAGTCTGACATTTTAATGACCTGCTTTGCCTTGGTTTTTACTGGCAGCATATATTGAAGGGGTATTTTATGTACAGTTTTAACATTTGAACAACACAGCGCCATGTTCTGTCACTTTTTTATGTTGTGGAAAATGTCTTTTAAATTTTTATTTGTTTTAATTGCTTACTAATTTGAGGGCATTTCTGCAAATGTCTTTAGAAAATTTCAGATTTATCATTGGTAAGGGTTATTAATTTAAGAAGAGCAAGCAAAGTAAAGGCTACATATATTTTCACTCAAATTACTATCCTAAATGACTCCATGGGGGGTTTCTTATAGGGGTCACTGAAAGGCAGAAAGGAATGTTTTTACTTCTTTGCTTTGTCACAAAAATTAGGTTACAAGGGCTGTAAATGCAGGTAATACTTTTTATTACTAGATTTTCCTCTGTAATGAATATAACATTTCTTCTTTTCATATAACGATACCCACTGAATGTCTCAGTACTTAGGATGTTTACTCTTGCCTTTAACAAGGGTCTAAAGCAATCCCTTTTAAAAGGCGTGCAAGCAAGCTGAAGGCAAGACAGAAACCAGTATGGCAGGGTGGCTGCTAGGAGTGGAAGATTGAGGAGGGATGCTGTTCCACCCACTGCCCACAAGCTCATCCATGGCACCAATCCTCAGGGAGGTGATGCAGCGAGACATAAAAACTAAAACTGGAGAAGTCACAAGTCTGCATCAGAAAGCCCAGAAAATTTTGCAATGCAGAATACAAAATGTCTCACGTATTTTCCTGCTATAAACACATTCCTCTGTGCCAGTCTGCCAGAACCCACGCTTACACCCTTCTCTAGTCCCAAAAAGAGCCTTAGTCTCGCTATTGCTTTGAGATTTGAGCCACATTGTTAAACTAGGAGAAGCGGCTCCACCCCGGTAAGTCTGTGCTCTCTCTCAATTGTCTGCCCAGGCTTGCAGGACTCCGTCAGGGCTTACACCTCCTCCAGCCCCGCTCTCCACCAAGGCATTGATGTTGCCTGCAAGGCGGCCACTCATGAGGAGCTCGCCGTGGCCCATTTCCTTTCATCTTCACCTCTGCCATAGAACGATGAGGGATAAGAGTTCACAGTATACAAAGAAACTCAATATGCAAAGAATGTACAACATCTTAATACGTAATGAGAATTCTCTCCATTTGTTTCTGTTGTAAGGAGAAATGGTTTAATATCTTTATGGGATTAGGACTCCATGGTACTTCACTAATGAGTGGCCAGAGCTATTAAGACTTTCCTTATGTCTCCAGATAGGCTGGCAAACAAACAGCAATAAACAATAGCGAGTCTAAGACTGGCTATTAAGATTTTGATCTGGCAAATATTTTATTAATGTGGCTAACATGTTATTTTGCTCAGAACTGAGGAGATATCATTCACATGAACACTTAGCCTGCATGGCAATGACAAACACCAGCAATTTTAGCTTTCGTAAGTGTATTTGAGGAAGATTAGCACACGCCATTCAGCTCAAGTTTTAGTTTTTAGGTTAGCTGCCTTTCATATTAATCAGCTTTGTTTTTTCCAGGGCTGCCTTTTCTGTGTAAGAGCAGCGGATGAATGCCATATTTAATAACCCCTTACAGCGACTAATTCCTTTTTCCGGCAATTGTGTGGTTTTCCAAAAAACTTAAATTTGTATAATTGCAAGAAGAAATGTAGAAATGAATGTTGTTTGTCCTTAAAGTACTAGTGAAGCTTATGTTTCAAGGAGTCACGTCACCCTTTCAGGACTGTTTACTGCTTCTCAAATTCCTTTTTATTTATTTTTCCACATCCTATAAGTATAGTAGGGTTTAAGGTCAGCACAAGATACTTTCTCACTTGATGGGCTCTGATGCTCATTGTCACAATGAAGTATAGCATACTTAGGTGAGTCTGGTATTTCACATGCAAATTCTGATTTTCTGAGTGGGATGGCAGGAATTACCAGCAAGGATTTTCACCAGGTCAGCATCCAGACCTCCTTTCCTTACTCCCTTTTCATGACCAATACGCAGCCACGCCATCTCTCTCAAGCATCAACCCGACTGCCTACAAGCACATTACTGAATTCTCTGCTTTACAGACAGACAGCGATTTAATTTTCGTTTTGGAAAATGTTTGAGAAGTATTAGTAACTTGTACAACAGAGGCCAGGCATAAAAAACTTGTCAGTCAAGAGAACGTCACCCCATAAATGTCCCTAATGGCTCTTTCTCTTTTTCTGATTTGAAAGGAGAGTAGCTTTAATTAATTTATTGGTCAGCATCTGTTTAACAGGCATATGTGTGATGGGTTTCTGAACACACCTGGTATATTTTTTAATGTAAACTCCGAAAAGATTTTGTTCTTATTTTTAGCTTTAACCTTATAAAAATGTAACAGCACAAAGAATTCTTACAGTGACTAAACTTTTTTTTTTAATTTAAATCCCAGTTTCAAAGGAATTTAGCTATGACCTGGATTTTAATTTTCTTGGGGATTTTACTAATGCTTGAGGGGAGAAAATCTGGTACATTTTCAGCATATTAAATACCTGTTTGTGTCAAAGTAGTCATTAGATTTCTAATTCATTTGATTACAGTACACTGATACAGCAAGGGGTATATCTGGATCTTTATCATCTTTAGCTATGCTATCATTAGAATATGATTTCTTTATTTTCATTATAGGGGCATGCTACAGTACATACACCTAAAGATTGCTCAATTTTGAAGCAGCTTAATTATGCTGTCATTGGTGCAACATTATTCCATTTTACATTGAAATAATTTTCCTGGAGACCTAAACTAGATTCAAATAAACTGTTCATTTTTGGCAACCAGGAAGAAATGGAGTCCTTGTAAAAATCAGACTTTGGAGTGAGGAAGTTGGCGATTTTTTTCATTAGTTTCATAGGGCTCATTGTTCCTATTCTGGAAACTTTATGGCTGCAATCACCTACGGCTAGAATCTGATTTTTACTGAAGTGCTATAATAATTATACTAAGTACTTTCTGTTTGTCACTGACAAACAGCAACTCTTGAATGTCACTTAAGGAAAAGAGAAACTTTTATATTGTGGATTAGTTTCCAAAACTTCATAGTCTAAGTTCCCAGGAATAAGTGCAAGCTTTTCATTAAATAAAACCAACGCAAAGAAAAAAAACCTACCCTAGGTTTTGCATCTAACCAGGAAATCTCTCAAACTCTTGGACAAATTCACAGAGGTGTTCAGGGCAGTGGGGAGGAATATATGAATAAGAACAAGAACTTGCAGAAACTTGGAGTTCCTTAAGTACAATATTTTGCTCAGAAAGTTAAATGTGCCTGGCTGTGAACTGGAGGCTGACAAGTGTAACTAAATACTGTAATAGCAAAACAAACAAACAAAACCCTTTCAGTTCACTCCTGGATTAGCAGTTAATGCTCTGAAATCCACAAGACATGGCTATCTGTGCTGTTAGGATCCAAAAGAAGAACTCAACGTTTTGTGGTTTTTCAAAGGAAGGTCTTAATCGCCCCTTTGTACACCACCAAGCCCCTTATTAAACGGCTAGGCCCAATCCTCCCCTGAAAGCTTGGCCCCCGCGAACTGTGGGCTTTGATCCTAAATTGAGACCAACCCCTCCCGAAAATAACAGGGGGTGGTTAAGGACTGCAGAATTTGGGCCACTGACATTAGGGGGACTGGATGCTGCCATAAGTAACGAAGAGTCTCATAAGGTTAAGGACCATTGTTATGTTTAGGGTCTGTATTCTTATTAATTTACCTTTGTTTTTCATTCGGTTTAAGTAAAACAAACCATATTACCTTGTTGTCGATATCAACATCAGTCAGTGTGATTAGACTAGAATGAAAATGACTGCAGTGATCTTTTAATAAAACTTGATAACATACATGCTATCATGTATGCTAATGTAAAAACTACTAATGATACAATTGCTGGTCTTGTTCTTTGAGATCATATTTTTAAAATACATTACTGACAATCTGAATCATTAAACATAATTTTCTGTAAACATTAACTTGTTCCCACACACACAGAAGTTGTTTTTTTGGGTTTGCTAAGCATGCCCTGATAAGTGCATTCAGTGAGGGGACCTGGCAAGCTGGGACCAGCTGCTGGCTCGGGGCTGGCATGAGGTGCAGCATCCTCCTGCCGAGAGGGAACGAAATGATAGATCATTCTCCTCCAAATATAGTATAACACTAACAACTGAGCTCTGCGGGTGACTTCTACACCCAAACCAGAGTACGAGCCTCTCTGCAAAGTAGATTATGGTTCTCTCCATCCTCAGGGACTGGGGTGATCCCTGGGCTGACCCGTATGTCCCCTCTGTAAGAACGTAGGTAGAAGTAGCACCCTGCAGGCTGAGGGGTGCTCATTTTTCCGAGATGGGGAGGATGTCTCACAGGATTGGTTTGCTTTTTGGCAACTTCAGTTTACCTGCAGAACCAGGCATTGCGACGGCTGTGATACTGAGGTACCACAAGCATCATTTGGGGATTTGTTGTTTTTATTTAAAAATACTTAACTTGCTCTTTGTGAACTCTATAGAAGTCTTGCAGTGGTACATTGCTGATTTCAGATTTTTTTTTTGTTTGTCGCAAATAGGAAATGTTGAAAGAACCTGGAGCTTAACAGCTTAGCCCTTTCCTTTGAGAGGAAATAGAATTAGGACCTGCATGTGCCTGGTTTATACTTCATAATACATTTTATTATTAGAATCATAAATTAGGCCTCTGGGCACCAAAATACAGCATAACCAAAACCATAACTAATCAAGGTAAACTGATGCCTGCCCTAATGTATTTTACCATCGCAGAATACCAGCGACTGCCTCTCACTCTGAGCCTTCCACTCTTAAGTGGGTCTGCTGGCACCAGGACTATGCTGCTGTAACCAGTTTAGGGCTTGAACACAAGCCACGCTCTTGGTTTCCATCCCCTCATCGCAACTGGAGAGTCTTGGAGGGTTTTGGCTGACTTTCACCTTCTACAGGTGGTGGAAGGCCAGCTGCCAGAGTGTTTCTTATTAGCTGTACAATAAGCCCTCAGCTTTTCAGTGCTGGTGAGGGAAGGGAGAAGAGATTATCTTGTGTGTGTGTGTGGTTGCACATCTTGGCACAGGCTGCCCAATGAGACGGTGGAGTCACCATCCCTGGAGGTGTTCAAGAAGCGTGTGAATGTGGCAATTTAGGACATGGTTTAGTGGGCACGGTGGTGTTGCGTTGACGGTTGAACTTGATGATTGTAGAGGTCTCTTCTAACCTTAATGATTCTGTGATTCTGCGGTCTTTCCA
Organism: Mesitornis unicolor; assembly: GCF_000695765.1. Classification (NCBI taxonomy): domain Eukaryota; kingdom Metazoa; phylum Chordata; class Aves; order Mesitornithiformes; family Mesitornithidae; genus Mesitornis; species Mesitornis unicolor. Next base: position 30,651 of record NW_010156463.1, read on the forward strand.
CATAGCAATGTCATAAGTCGGTGGTGCAGGAGTCAGTCTTTTGCTTAGCGTTTTCCATAGGATCAGCAGTCAGAAATGCTGTGAGTGATACAGTCCCGTCTCCTCAATATTATGCAGTTATCCAAATGTGTAAAACCGGGGGTAGTAACACTACCCCACCAAGTTGTGCTTGATGACTGTAATCAGGAATGTTTTTGAGGAGAGACAGTTATTTGAATCAAATTGGTTGCTGCCTTTGTAACTTCTGTTATCTTGTGAAAATACTGTCAGAATAATACATGCTTCCTTTATAACCAAGAAGTTCTACTCTTGATCGATAGGACTTACATTTCATTTGTCAGGTTAATGAATTATTAGTCTACGGGGGGGTTTTAGTACATTTCAGGCTCTTTTTATGCAGCAGACAGCTGTGACAAGGCTGAGGTGGAAAAGTGGCCTAAGCCCTGGTGCTAAGTTTAAACATAAGGAAAAACTTCTTTACTGTGAGGGTACCAGAGTCCTGGACCAGACTGCCCAGAGAGGTTGTGGAGTCTCCTCTGGAGACATTCAAAACCCGCCTGGATGTGTTCCTGGGTGATGTTCTCTGGGGGATCCTCCACTAGCAGGGGGTTGGACTGGGTGATCTACAGAGGTCCCTTCCAACCCCGACCATGCTGTGATTCTGTAAGCAGAGGCTGGTACTCTTTGATCTCGCTGGATGCTCCTGATGTAACTGGATGAGCTGATGCCAAGAACTGATGCTGAGAGAATGCCCGAGTGCTTGGGCTTGGCGATTTGAGACAGGGACCAGACCTGGGACCTCCATGTAGCCCTGACAGGAAGATCCAGGGCTGGGAAGCCCCCCCTTTGTTAGCTGAAATGTTTCAGCTCTACAGCAAAGAAGTGAATGGACTCGTGTTCTCCAGAGGTCCACTAGCAGGGCTGTGTGGCCGCAGTGCAGGACCGCTCCCCTTGCGCCCCAGGGGACTGAGTTTTTCTGCCTGCCAGTGACAGCATTCAGTGCTTTGTGTTGTGCCCTTGGGATTTTATCAAGCAAGTAATTTTATTTTTTTATTTATTTACTTTTACTGTGGGTGCATATGAGGAAAATGGAGACTTCACATTCAGCAAGTTGGTTTTGTTCCATAAACATTAACTATGCATGTTAAAGCTGTCCTAGGGCAATCTTGATGTGCACAGAGCAGTGTTTTCATCTTTTCTGTAAATCTTTGGAGTTGACCATGCATTACAATAGAGCATTCCTCTCTTTTGACTTTGCCCTATTTTTTAGCTTGTTCATCTGATTTTCACAGAAGGGGGAAGAAGTTTTTATACAAAAGATAGACTGCAGACTCAATTCTTTGCATGGATCTGTGCGTGCATTAGTAAACTTTGCTGAAAAACTATTTATGGATTTTAGTAAGAAGAACTTATCTCCATTTTTATGGACTTAATGATACCTTTGGGGTTTTGTTTATCTATATACAAAGTTCGGTGGAAGAAGATGTAAGTGGGAATAACAAGAAAACAGCAGCAGTAAAAAGTTAGCTTAAGTTCTATTATTGCATTTTAAATGTCATATTCATCTTCTTTCATTTCCTCTGTGAACACTTCCTCCAGTTTTTGTGTGCTACTATATTTCAGAACTTTTTGACCAATAAATTGAAGTCCTCTGATGTAATTCGTGCTTTAAATACTTTGCTCTTGGTATCAAAAAATGCCAGCAGCCTTACGAGTGTGTTTCTGAGTGCCTCAGACTTTTGGAATAGCCAGAAAAATGTTGTGGATCGCAGAGAAAGATCATCCAGTATCAGTGAGACAAAAACTTGTTTGGAGGATTGAGGATTAATATTTTCAATTTTCCTCTAGTGTATGACTTTATATGACTTGCTTATTTGCAGTCTGGGTCAAGAATTGCCTAAGCCAGCAGTCAGAGCTCCCCGAACCAGCCCGGTCCGTATCTGGGCAGGCATTTTGGCAGCATGCTGTCACTGCATCCTAAGTGTTATTCTCCTATTTGTTGATTAGTAAAACAGCACAAGTTCTTCAGTGGAAAAAAAATATCAAAATTATAATTATTTTCTAACTAGTAGCAGGTCTACTTAAAAGCTTAAACTTCTTTGATATTTGCATCAGTCCTTTACATGATTCTAACTTCATGACAGGCTTTGCAACATAACTTAAATGTGACATAAAAAATACAGCACAATTTCCCTGGGTTCCACCCTCTGCAAGTTTATGGCAGTTTTGTATCTGGATTCAGCTCTCTAATGGTTTAAATTGAGCTAAGCTCTAGAAAGCTAAGATCTCTGTTTTTTAAATAAATACTATTGCATTTATTATGTGAAAAGCCTGTCTATTTCATACAAACATTTTGGAAATAAGCATAGGAAAGCTTTTGTTATGCATGGAGAATATACTGCTGTAGGTTTCTTTTTCTTAAAGGAGTAGTTGAACATTAATGGTCTAATATCACTGTCTTTTTATTTGTCTTTCATCACTATGCCTTTCAATACCATTCATCTATGGACTAATGCAATGCCCACTGAAGTCAATAGAAGTCATTCAGTTGACATCAATGAACAATGAATCAGACCCTTTAAAAAGAAGGAGAAACTCGAGTTTACAAGGGTTAAGCAGAGCACTGAGGAAAAACACTCAGAGGCAGGAATTGTGACTTCTCGTTTGTCCGTACAGCACCCAGCGCATCACTGCTGTACAAAGTAGCGACAGAATAAACTGCACGCTGGGCTCCACTGGTAGCTGTGATAAGGGAAGGCAGTTTTGCCAGTCAACACCTGAATGAATTGTTTTTCTATACAAAGCCCTAGCAGGTATCAATAATTGTAATACACCGTAAAAATCTGTTGCAATAGGTGTCATTGGTGCAGATGTTGAAAATCTTTTATTTTATTTGCTTCTGCCCAGTCTTCTCAAAGAACTTGTACTTTGCTATCAGTCTTCCTTTGTTCTGATTAAGTTGTAATCACTCAAAGGCAGATTCAGAAGTTACCCCTCCTTCCTTCATAGAAACTGTGTTTGTTTTATACCCAAATGTGACATTGCACACGGGTGCAATCGAAAAAGGCTGCAATGATCAATTGAGGGTCCAATCAAAGCCTAACAGATAGGCAGCCATTCATCGTCGTTTGATATAAAAGGTGTTTTATTTCTCATCACTTTTTTGTCACTGAAAGAATGCTTCCTACGTGCAGATTAATTAAAGTGTAAACATTAAATATTGATTGATGCATTATCAGCATGGAGCAGTTGCCTCCACTCAGATTGATTCCTGCAGTGATTTATTGTCATATTTGTGGAGTCATTTCACTCGATAACAAAGAGAAATAGCCTGCTCCCTCTACCTTTCCGCCTCGCTTTCTGGCTGTGGCTCTGCCCCTTCTCCTCCTCTGTGATTCCCGTTCTTCGCCAGCTGGAACAGACATTGCTTCACTGTGTTTTCAGGGAGAAAAGTTTAGGACTTTTTTTTTAATATTGGCATTTGCAGCTGGCAGAGCTGTGCTCTCGAGTGGAATGTGGCTGGTGAACACATCCACCCCCCAGCCCACCCATCAGCTTACGAGCACAGGTTCAAATCATTCTAATTCACTCACTGCTGACTTGACGGAAAGGTGAACTTTCAACAGAGTGACATCTGTTAGGCTGGTTCTGGGGATAAATGATCCAATTAGTTACTCTGAGTGGAAGCACTGCCACACAATAGCATAGCAATTTAAAGAATTTCAGGTTTTTACTTTTAGTTTTGGGCAAATGTGTAAATGAGGCCTTCATTTGAGTCTGGTGAAGTATTTAAAGTAAAGTTTATGGGATGTTATTGAGCATCTGGATTAAAATATCCTTTTAAAAGTTGTATTCAATTTCTGTAGCTTTTGAAAGTAAATTCAAACAAGACAGTAATGCAGACCCCTTTGCGCTTCTCTAACGTTCCTACTCCATGATCACCCGCACCAGGGCTGGCTGTCACACAGCACCACGCCTTGTCAGACCCCTCTGTGCCGAAAGGAGCTGTAGCCCATGTCAGGTGTTTGTTCAGGACTGCAGGCCCACTGCGTCCCCTCCTCTGGGGTGTTCCTGGAGGATGGGCATTCAGCACACTTAAACTGCCTGCACTGGCTGGATGTCCCCTCAGCGACCCAATCAGCCACAAAGAAAATTATCCGTTAAATTGCTTTGTTCTGGAGAGACAAAAATTAACCTCTTGCATACATGGCTTTCATTTAACATTCAGAGAATTATATTGCTCAAAATCTGCTGAAATCACATGCTGTGAGTAAGACCACAAAAATATGTAATGGGAAACTGGTGATCTTGATTCAGTCAACCAATGCAACGTTAACCTTTGGTCACAGTAGCAACAAGTACTAAACTTGTGAATTTACTGTAACAGATAATTTCACCCATATCACAAGAATCACAGGAATAGTTTCCTACAGAAGCAGTGTCTGTGTCATACTGGCTTGCTAAGAACTGTGTGCTAGGATTTCTCTAAAACGCTTTGCAGAAATTGTAGAAGACCTCATTGTTTAGGATGTTTTGATACTTTACAGATGCACCCAGACCTGGGAGAAAATGCTGTTGTTCTAGATCCTTCCTCCCTGTGCATTTTTTACCAGATGCTCCTCCTGTCCTCCCTCTGTTCCATCATTATTCACTCCAAGCCAAAATCCATCCGTTTTGCATCAGTTTGTAACTTCTGGCCGGTCACACCTGATTTTGGCACACCTAGAATTAAAAAACAAGTAAACCAACCCTAAGGCATTGCATCAGTGTGCTTATCTGGATTCCTTCAAAATTGTGCTCTCACAAGATCGCTTTTCCCCTTCTCTTTTTTCGCTGGTGCCCTTCCTACCCACTGAATGCCACCATTGTCGCTTCTTGTTAGATTTGTCAGCCTCATTGAAATTGTCACCTTCGCCGTTCAAGGACTGTGCTTTCCCATTTGTCTGTAAGTGACCGCACAAACCAGCGGGGCTGTGTATGTGTATCCCCTGCTGCTGCAAATGTGGTGCTGTGAGCCCACGTGCTCGCAAGGCAGCTGAAAACAAAACCTGTTGGCACTGTGATTTTTGTAGGGTACATTTACATTTTTATAAAGACTTTTCTTCAAAGATTCTAATTCATTTTGTGTAGAAATGTGGAAATGTTCTTAAATATCTCTAGTTATTTTTAGATGAAAACTTGTATCATCTATGAAAATAGTTTCTATTAACATATGACAAATAAAGACTTTCTAACAACCAATATGCCACCTGAATTGCATTGTCGTTGTTCAGATAGGGCCACAAAAGAACAAATAAAGAGATCTCAGTTGCAGAGGATCTGTTACACAGATCAAATGTGGACCTGAGAAGCGTGCACAGACCTGTTCCCTCTGGGTGACACAGGAGCATCTTTGTAAACAATCACAGCATGGTCAGGGTTGGAAGGGACCTCTGTAGATCATCCTGTCCAAGCACCTGCTAGAGGAGGATCTCCCAGAGAAGATCACCTAGGAACACGTCCAGGTGGGTTTGAAGGTCTCCAGAGAAGGAGACTCCACAAAAACATTGGAAACTTTCTGCTGACTTTAATGGGCTCCAGCTTTCCTCCTTGAACCCAGTGGAAGACACACAGAGAGGTCCCCACCTGGGACCTAATTGTCACTTGCTACGTAATCATAGAAGGAAGCAGCCCCAGGAAAATGCCAGCTTTTGAAGAATGAAGGGCTGAGACTGCTGTGGTTTGTCCCAAGGTGAGTTAGCCAGAAGGGCTCAGTGACTGCAGGCCGCTTGTCAACTCTTTGTTCTGTCTGGAACAGATAAAAGAAAGCAGGTATTTTTGATAGGCTGTAAAATAATTTTGTAAAAGCAGTGTGTGATTTAATACTGTGTCTCAAATGTCATCCTCCAGGGCCAGATTCTGAAAGGACTGAGGTATCTGTGAACTGAGCTTTTCCTTCAGTGCGCCTTGTTGCCCCTCACGGTTATACAGCTCTTGTATAATAGCCGTACAGTAGGTAAAACGAGAATTTTAAAATATTTAATTTGATTTGGTATTTCAAATAAGATGAAAACTTGCTTTTTTTATTTCCACGCTTTCACAGGGTTGCAGGATTGTTCAGGTTGGAAAGATACATGTCTTGGAGTACATCTCTTGAATTCTGATTAGGGTTTCCTTTCACCATGGACAATTAAATCTGACACGAAGGGATACAAAAAGATGTTTGTTAAGGATTTAGAAAGCTCAGTACCGACCTAGATGCTGGAATTTTAGATATATTCATATACACAAGGATTGTAAATCTATACTAAGGACTCAAGCTCACAAGCAGTTCCCCCCCAAAAAAATAGAAAAACTAAAAAAGAGAAAGACAAGAGAAAAAGTTGTGCTGATGAACACAAGCATGAGAAGCCTGCAGCCCTCCCGTTGCACAGAAGAGGCTGAGCTGCAGTTGGAGCTGGATATTAATTCAAACCGGTCTGCTAATTTTCCATACAAAGTTACAGCTGTATGATCTTTTTATACTGGGTAGACTCTATATAAATTGAGATTAGCATGTCGATGCAAATTGCTGTACTGTTTTCTTGTGTCTATAAGACCTGCCAGATGAATGCTATTGCCCTGAATTGTGATATTTCCCCTCCAAAAATGAGTTCACCATTTCTGCAGCAACAGCTACAGGTTGCATGAGAATGGTGTGTTATTTCCTGAAGTTTTATGTAGTTTATTGTTAAGAGCTTGAAACATAGTTTTGAAGTTAAATGCATATCATATTTGTCACTGCTCAGATCGTGTTATTTTATGTTTCCTGGAAGATCTTCGAAGTTAAATGCAAACTAGGGAAAAAAAAATTACAACTTGTGGAGTGACCAGTGTCTGATTATATGTAATAGAACTAACAACATCCTTTGCGTAATGTTTAATCTTAATAAGTATCAAATGTACTTTAGAATAGTTGAAATGATTAGTGATTCTTTCCTTAGGAGGAGTGGTTAGGTTTGTTCTTAAGGTGTATTTTTTTTATTCACTTTCTAGGTCACCAGGACTGAACATTTTAAACATCTATTGTACTAATTAACAAATTATTTAATTTTAATTATAAGCAGATACTGCCATTGCTCAAAATAGTCTTTTATGATCACCTTCTCTAATTCTTGTTTACCTTCAGTACTTCGCCTTGCCAAAAAATGGATTGGTTTTATTACTTGAATTTAAGTATTATTATGTTTAGGATCACAAAATAGATTGATAAGGCACATTTATCCTCTCTTTGCTTATTCTGTAGGCTACAAACATGAGATGGTATTTCAAATTAACAGAGCTCTATTAGGAGAAATCATTTCAGACCAAAAATAAGCTTTTTCATTCTTTGACTATAACTTGTATTATGACAGAAATTAACATTTTTGTGACTTGTAATTAACTGTGTCTCCTCATGCTATAAATAAGTTTTGGCAGCTATATCTGGAGTCAACTGTATCTTGAGGTCTAGTTATCTGGTTTTGTTATTTATAGCTTTTTGTATTTGCTAAAGACACTGCAGAGTTCAGGGATGTAGACAATAAAGAGCGCAGATAAAACCCATGGCTGGTGGCTGCAGCCCCATGCCATGTCATTCCTGTGGTGGCACCAGCATTTCCTCAAATTCTCCCTGGGCTTGGAAATCTCCAGCTTTAGCATTGAAGGCTTTGATGCTGGTAATTCCAGTCTGTACCATTAAAGCTGCATTTTCTACCTGTGCCTTGGTAATTGCTGCAAGGACTTAGACAAGGCAGACTATCCAAAGGCATCACTAAGGTCAAGCTGTGGTGGGAAGAGCTCTGATTTTATCCTGGAGATTGATGCTTGTATCACCTTTTTTTCGATTCAGCAGCCAGGGTTATAAAATGTACTTGCAATCACTGATAACATGTTAGATCAGGCTATGAGTGGAGTAACACTGTATTTTATACACTCTGGATAGTTTTACCTAATGCAACAATAAATCAGGGAAGGCAGGGATCTTTTGTAAATTTTAATGAAAATTCAACTGCTGAAAATACAGTTACTTCTGGTTGAAGTTCTAGAAATATGAATTCACTTCAGTTCTTTAAAGTTGTAAAAATGGTTTTAACGACAAACTTTCTTGGAAGGCAGTAAAGAAACAAGCAATAAAAGAAGAGACAGTGCATTCAATATATTATAATTACTTTGTCATTGGCTATAAGCAGACTGAGGGGAGAGGGCCAGATGATAAAATGTACTGTGAGTTAGCTGTAAAAAATCCCTTTACTGAGCACAATCTACAAAAAAAGATCTTCATATGCGAATGAGACAAAAGTTGGGAGAATGGGCCCATTGTACCACTTCATGGAAATAAAATTATGGTAAAATTTGAAAATATTTACCAGATCATCAATAAACATTTTAATGAAGTCTAGAAGGTTTAGTGAAGAGCTTTTTTTTGCCACAGATGATAACTGCTGAAAAATATGTTGTTTTTTTTCTTGCACTGAATTGTTATGTTGCAAAATAGCAGTTATATATGGTAAACCTAATTCATGTTTTTAAAATGAGTGGCACAGGAGGGAGCCGGGGGTACAGAAATAAAGAATATTAAAGAACATACCAATATGCTGTTAAACTTCTGCAACATACTTCTCGTAAGTTTTAAAACAATGTTTCTGTGAAATTAGCATTATTCTTTCTTAAAACCTGCCAATCGATACCAATTGACCATGGTTATTAGAACACTGAAGATTTGAACAGCATTAAGCAGAACTTACACTTGTATTTTGTCTAGAAGTCAAGTAGAAATACAGTTTATTCAGTTCTGAACTTCTCCAAGGTGGATTTTTGTTTAGTTGCTTTTTTAAAAATCGTATCATGCAAATATAGAATTTTTTTAAAATGTTTTTTTTTTACAACATAAACTAAGATATGGCATTCATTATTGCTTGTAGTTTGCTTGTTTTTCTTCTGTGTTTCAGATGTTTTTCTCCAATTTTTTCCACCTTGGAGTACATTGTCTGGTTAATGGGGAGTTGGTTGAATTTTGACTTTGATACTTTCATGATTGATTCAGAACAGAACTATTAAGTTCAAAATGAATATAAAAAATAAATAGATAAAAATTTGAATTTAAACTTATTTAAAAGGTTTTAAAAGTTATAGTCTTTTACTCTTAGTGTTTCCATGGAGAAATTATGAATTATGCTTATTGGGTTGTTTCTTGTAGCTTCCTCACAAACTTAAAATGATTGTCAGAGTTGCACAGGAAAAGCTTTAAAATCTGATTCTTTGAGCTCATCTATATGATTCTCCATGTATAGCTCCACTGGCTTTAAGGAGTTCTTTGTATGTTGGTGTCAGGCGAGAATCCGCTAATCCCAGTTCAAACACTACCCACACACCATCACTGACTTTCACATACAGAGGGTACAAGTGGCAAGCTACAGGGTCTTATCTGCACGTTCAAGGAAATGAATTTTATTTTGTCATCTCTGGTGGCTCTATACCAGCATATACAAACAATATTTTTGTCTCACAGTAGTATATATTATGAGTAGCTAAAATGCATTTCCTAATATTTTTTTATCTTACGGAAACTGCGTGATACAAACTAATTTCTGATCTCTGCTTGGAGAATACCTAAGTAACTGTCAATTTACTGTCTAGTTGTCATCCCCCATCATGTAAACTCTTATTAAAATAATAGTAATAACAGCAAGAGCAGCAGCCAAGAGATTTCTATTTAGGCAGTGAGGAGGAGCCTTGAAAAAGCCTTTAGTAGTTTTGGATAATGCTCTGTCTAGGGTGATGACAGCGAAAAGTGTTGAGACGCTCCCATCCAAGAGCAGAATGCTGTATAGCCTTCAGAATCTCCGTTGACTTTCACAGACTGCTTGGAAAAAGTTAACATCAGGTTTGGGAAAGCCTATTCCCTTGTGCGTTGTGATAAATTTCTGCAAAGCAAACTTTCTGTCTAGCAGAGCGAGTTTTCCTGTGGTCCTGCATCTGTTTCTGCTCAGCCAAGGTGCATCTGGGAACCCATTTCCCCTCACAGCAGCAGGTGGCGTTGAACCACTCACGTTATTCTCACACGCAGAATCATTTTGTCGTACATGTAGTAAAAACTTATATCTCCCCAAAGAGTTAATACACTAGAGAAATTCAACAAGTTTTTATAGATGTAGCAGACTTTCTACATGAGAAAAGTAAGGGTCGCATTCTTCCAACTTTAATCACACCGAGAAATAAGACTATAAATAAAGCATTTAAGGAACAACAAAAATGGATGTGATAGAGTAATATCTTAATTACATTTTCTTTTTCTGTCCACAAAAATCTCATGAAGCACCACAGAGTTCGTGTTGTGATTACATCGTGTAATCATGTACCAGCTCTCGTGCACTCTGCAGCAGAGTTAGTTTTCTGGCATTCTTTACACACCCTACCACAACAGAGCAAAAAGGAGCTGGTTCTGCTCCCAGATCCTCATCGGTGCTGCAGATTCACATGAGGGTAAATGAGAACAGCATGACAATTAGCATCTTCTGAACTTCTTTCTGAACCTCTTGCTAAAAATTAAGGGGCACTGCAGAAGCAGTTCAAAACAGACCTCCAAATGTCTTAAGTTTGTTTTTAAAATACTACCTGCATGTAAAAAAAATATATTTTATTTTTACTTGCACACAGGTAAAAGAACAGAACAGAAATGTCTAAAAAGAAAATGAGAGTACATCAATCTATAGTTAGTCTTAGCACTAATTATGAGTATTTAAGAAATCCATCCATCTTTCTTTCATCAACAGTCAGAGTTTTCCATTTGCATATCCAATAATTTATGGCATGTCTTGACCCCAAGCAGTAATTGAACCAATAGATCTTCAGCCCAGATTTACTCCAGTCTGGCTGCCGCAGTAATGTAACTCTGCGGGAGTTTTGGATTACTCCAAATGCCATCTCCTCTTTGGAGGGGTTGGCAGTTGCAGGCAAAATGTAACTTCCCAAATGTCAAGGCAAAAAATCCATTGACTAATTTAGGCTAACTTTCCTTTTGGAATATTTCAGATAAAATCAGGAGGGCACTGTGATTACTCCCAACATTACCCCTGGAAGACTGTCATTAGTGTAAGACTCTAATGATAAATGAACTCTCCTAGGAGTTTAAAACCATGTAAGAGCCTAAATCATAGAGTGAAAGGGGAAAATCTGTATACCAGAGTGCATAACTAGTAATTTAAAAATTTTAATTAAAAAAAGAGAGAAACTGTTATATGAGAGAGGAATCTTGTGAACAGAGCCAGACTGACAAGAATTGAGTGGAGAGGCAATTTGGATGGGGGAGATGGGGTGCTTTTCTGGCTCGAGCAAGCCATGGCACAGGGCAAAAACACCCAGCCAAGTGCCTGTGTTTCTGCTTCTCAAAGTGTGGTTTAGAGGCCAATTTCAAGGCAGCATTATATGCTTCAGTGAAGTGTTCTCAAAAGCTTTGAACAAGAAAAATACCAGCTACCACTCAGCTCTGCCCTGGTGCAGTCTCCTTGCTGAATACTAACCCTAGGGCCATGGAGCCAGGGAAGCAGTGGGTCCCAGCAGGAATTGGTTGGGAAGCTCCCACTGCTCCTTATCTCCATCATACTGCAGGCAAAGGAGCAGGTAGACAGCCTGGTCACACTGCTGCTGCTTCCAAATCCTATTCCATATATGATGAAAAGGCACCAGGTTTGACATTTTATATCAACCCTCATCACTTGGCAGTTTTGTTTGCCTGGAAAGGAGCTGGATTGAATAAGCTCTGGCAGACACACAGAGCTGTGCTGTTGCCACTGACACAAGTCCCAGAACAACACACACAGGCTGTGAGAAAATGCTACTGTTTTTTTCATAAGTGCAGAGCGAAAAAAAAGAGCAGCAAAGGTACAATCTTCCAAACAAGAAGGAAAAGCTGACCCAGTCCCCAATTAATGGCATGAACAGTATTTATCTATTGATGATTAAGTGCTGCCATTGTTCCTTGGTTGCCAAGTTCAGTGATGATAGTCATCTTAGAAAACAGGTAGATAGACAGAAAGATAGATATTGCACCTACTTCAGCCATCCATAATACCCCATGTGCTGCCATGGCTGCTTTTGTCTGACCAATTGCCTCGCTAACCTGTTCCATCTTGTCCGATCAATAGTCACTCCTCAGTAACTCTTTACAGAGTTGCAACCATCTGCTAGCACGGGAACAACCTCAGTTTGCCGTGTTGGGTGGGAAAACAGCCATAGGGAAGAAGAAACACTGTTATTTATTTAAATATTTTTATTTAATTGCTTTCATCCACTTGGTTTTGGTTCTGATACCTTTTTTGTACCTGTTATGCAAATACTTTAGAGCAAAAAGAAAAGTCAAAGTATCAGAAAGTGAACAAACTTTGAAGAGTTTATCAGGAAACCTGGATTTGGTGCCCAGCCTCTTGTCCAAGCAATTACTGAGTGCCTCAGTTCTGTGGATTTAAAATGGGGTTGAGGATACCATTAAATCACCTGTTGTAAGACTTGGAATATTCATGTGATTAGCAGACCTATATAAGAACAAGATTCAGATTTGCTGCTGTTTTCTCCTGAACTTAGGAGCTGCCTGAGATACTGAAGGATGCTGTGATACAGGAGTGCAGGACCAAAAGGAGGGGAAGGAAGGTCCACATGCAGTATGGGAATAACAGCACTGGGCAAAAAATGTCCCTCACTTTATCACCCAAATTCTCTCATTAAATGGCAAAGGGAAGACAGAGCAGTTCTTTTCTCCTTTTTTTTATTTTTTCCTGTCAGGTTCCTTCAGCCATGCTTCTTTCCCAGATGGGAGATGACCAGTGCAGGTGGAGAATCAACTGCCCACGGTCGTAACGCCAAATACTTGTTCATTTGCTTAAGATGCAATAAGTCCTGGAGTGCTCTCTGCTTACACAAGAGGATTTAGGCACAGAGGCATGCTCCAGAAAGGTATTTGTGTAGAAAAGGGAAAAATTTGACAAGTCAGTGTAACCCGTGTTACCCTAAGAATTACCGAGAGTGTAATGTGGGGTGGTTTGTTGGGGTTTTTTTTCCCTTTAACGAAGCTGTGATTTATGGGAAAGAAGAAGGGCTATAAAATCTGCATCCCAATAGAGTGAGAACCTCAATATAAGATGTCAGAATCTCTGAAGGTTGAGGCTTTTCAACTGGTATTTTACGTTGTTGCTGAGCAAATTTTTCATTTAAATCATCAAAATGGGTTTGATCCTTCAGGCTTTTCCTGTAAAATTTCCACACTAGGACAACAGTCACATGACAGGATCAAAATCCTGTTGTCTTCTTCAGGACAAATGCGCCTTAGTGAGGTGGGGAGGAAAGGCAAGGGTGCTGAGAACTCGTTTGCTTATGAACAACTCTGAGTTTTGTTCTGTGTAGGGAGGATATTACAGAACCTGCACCCCAACTCGAGTTTTATCAGGGTGAGAACAGCACAGCACTACAGATGACGCTACTGCAAGAGGTGGTGCAAGAAAACCTCTAGAAAGAGGATAAAATGTAAGGAAGGTCATGTAAGTGATAAGTGTGTTTCAGGTTGAAAGTTAGTTTCTCTTTTTTCAATCTGTTTTTTCAGGTTAAAGTCATTAAGTGCAAACCAGGTGTATTTGATGGGCAGTTATTCTCCAAATACTAACTCATAGAGGAACCCATTTATGAAAAAGGAAACAGCAGCAGTACAGCACCACAATAGCGGCAGAAACCAACTCGCTGAAGATGGCAGATGGACAGGACACCAGTAGTTATGGTCAAGATTTCATCATTGTCAGTAATAGCTGTCCCAGAGTGGGGAGGAGATGGAGAATACCCATGAGTGCTCTTGTGAACTGTGCTTGGCTCAACAGAGGCCTCTGCTGAGCAGTCACTGCCCAAGACCAGCTCAGAAACAGGTTGAGCACCTCAACCTTATATACCCCTCTAAGGACCTTACAGCGCTCCTCTTGCAGGCGATGTGGGGAAAAAAAATTCCAAAGGGCCAGACAAGTGTGAAGAGATCTGTCCTATTTCTAAGGAAAAACAAAATCAAGAGCTAAGCCTGGTTAAATAAGAGTGCTCACACATTTTGGCTTGTAATTAGAGAGCATTTTATGTATTTTGTCATAATTTTGTTTATTTAAAAAAAAACAACCCTCATCTGAGCAATTGTACCAGAGACTGTGATTTGCAATAAGGTTTAAAGTATACTTTGGGATAATTTCAAACTGGTTTCCATCTTTGTTTAACTGAATTTGCTATACTGAGACTGGGTGAAATCATTGATTTATCAGAAGTGCTTTATTCCTCACTCTGGATCTGTGCAGATCTAAGCTATAAAATAGTAAAGCAGTAAAAAGTTGCATTTGTAAATATTTTAGTGAAGACTGCTGTTCTGTAGAGCTTTATGCTGTTTTCTCTTCTGCTACTGAGTGCTTTATAGAGGCTCATTTCGGAAATGTATTCTTTGATTTTGTTAATCAATTGATCAACATTTGATGCTTTGCTCAGACACATGGCTGTTGTGAAGAGCAGTACTTTCAGATATCCATTTGATTGTGTTTGTGATGCTTGCTTTATTCGACTCTGCTCCAGGCAAATTAAAATGTTCTGCTATATAATACATATGGGAAGGTTGGCATTCACACTTTAGGGATAAAACATTTTGACAGTTCCATTCTACATTTGCATTTTAAAATTGCAATGCTTTTAATTAGACCCTGTGTTTATCTTAGGATCTCTTGTAGGTTTCACTACTGTGAGATTGTTACCTTTCAGGATTTGTCCTGGACAGCTTGTCTGTGGGGAAGCACAAAAGCCTGCTGCTTCCACACATATTTCGTTTTCTGGTCCACGGTACATCTCATTTTCTTTAATTTCTCATGAGGCTCCACCTGCACCGCTACCACTGAGTCATTTGCCTTTGTTTCTGAGAATTGTAATGTGCAGAGTCAGAGGCACACTAGCATGGTTTTCTCTTACAAGCTTGGTATGGTTTTCCACCGATCTTCAAATTCTAAATTTTTGGTTGACAGTGGAATTGCCGAGGCAATGGAGACAGGCATTGTCTGGAGAGGGACACGAGATACTGCCATGATATCCAGTATCTTTTTATCCGGTGGGCAGGTGATGCTTCAACACAGCACATGCATGGACAAGGATCAACAGTCGGAGCTCATGGAAACTGCTGCTGACATGGGCTGAAGTCTGAAGGGCTGGTCCCTAAAACTGTCCATATTATTTGCTACCCTTTCATTTCATCCTTTGTCTTTCTGTATTAGTAGCTTTCAGGAGGGATTCGGGTGGCCTGATATGACATCCACCACACTGCAATCATGAAGAAAACATGCATTGAAATAATAAGGGAAATGTACACTGTCTCAAGAGGCTTGTGTGTAAATTTGAAAAGCCATTAAAAAACAAAACAAACAAAAAAAAACCACAAAAAAAAACACCACAAAAAAACCCCCACACCCCAAAAAACAACAACAACAACAAAAACCCACAACCAACCAAAAAACTAACAGACAAACTGGCTGGATGCTTCAGACTTTTCAGAAGAGCAGGGAGAAGCAAAAAAGCATTGTAGGCTTTCCCAGGAAAATGTTTTTAGGCTGAAATAAGGTTCTCTCCCTAATGGTTTAGCCATTCCCTACTGACTTTCTGTAATTGTTATTAGATTTACCTCAGGAAGGATATGGACTTAGGTGGCACCAGGGAACTCCTTCCTTCTTTAGGGCCCCTTACTCTGACTCCAGAGCTCGGGAAGCTCCAACTGTGAGCTGTGCTTTTCCACACCTGCTGTCACTTTTAGGAGCAAAAGCAATACATGGCAGAGAAGGGAAGTGCTCTGGGAATTCACATCTAGGATATGTACAAAGTCCTGCTTTCCGATTGTGAGGGAGACCACAAGTAAATCCTCCCTGTGTGCCCAGATTGGATCTTGCACTGAAAAACATCCAAATCTGAATTATACAGAGGCTATGCAGCACTATGGGTAAATACATTGGCCTTTCACATCTTATTATGTTGTTAATTAGTTAATGTTTGTAAAGCACTTTGAAGATGAAAAGCCCTATATAAGTTCTAAGTGTTATTATCTCTAGAGACCTGGGTTCAATTCAAAGGTGCTTAATTACATATGCCATAAATTAGAGTTAATGAGTTGTGGAATCATATGCTTTATGTGATGCATGCAGGTTTCTCAGCTAGATCCAGGCCTTGTGCTCTGCTGCACTACTTCTTGAGGTATTCAGAGATGTTAAGAAAAATTACCCCAAAACAAAGCAGATAATCTCAAAAATTAATTGGATTGCACTTCGGTACTATTTAAGACTTGGTGAAGCAAATTACCAGGAACTTTGTTCTGCTGTATCTAGGGTTATTCCGGTAATCAACTTCAAATTGCTGAAGGTAGCATTATTGGTTTTAAATGGTGATATAGGCAGAATTCTAACTCTTACTTCTGCTCCATATTTTGGCTATTATGACCACTGTCCTTCCAGTAATGCCCTGAAATGCCCCCTCAGGGCTGGGGACTTCTTGCAGTTGGGTTATGTTCACAAGCATAAGAAAAGAAGTTCCCGTCTCCAGAGATACTATCATATAATTTAAAACAAGCCCTTACAAGCGGGTAAGGAGCTGAAAGGGGAAGTACCAGTTATAGGAAAATGCGGTTTTGTTGGCTTTGCAGAGCTGAGAGTTTCCGTGTTATGTAACTTATCTATTTTGTGACCAGAAACACACACAGTTTGCCCCACTGGAGCCCCAGCCCCAGCTTCTCCTGTCTGGTCCTGCACCAGAGGACATGGGAAACCAACAGGATCGTTCACCTGCCCTATGGTGTTCCCACAGCAGGGTATCCCCTTTGGATTTTGGGGCCTTTTGCAGGCATAGAGAGGCAGGATTTATCCTGCATGTGAGTAAGTTAGAAGTGATTGCGTTCATTAGTACAGCCTAAGTAGATTGGAAAAACTAATTAATACCAATTTACTATAAGTGTCTCTAACAGACTTACTTGAGTATTTATCCTGAAGTAAAAGTAATTTGATTTTTTTAATGTTTATTGTAAGCATATGCAGACTATCTTCCAGAGCAAAATGTATTTTTGAGTGCTCCAGACAACTGAAACTGGTGAGCTCACTGTCTGGAGAAAGCATCTGCAATTGCAGCCAAAAGAGGAACAAGGTTTCCGACGTTCTTTCGAGACATGTGTTTGAAGCGTGGGTTCCAATCACTTTCCAAGTGACTTGCAGGCTGTTTTCTTTATATAGATTTAGACAAGTCAGTGTGGTCCTAGATTCATCTTGATAGATGCCTTTGTAATTTCTCCCTTGTCCATTTTCTCCTGTGTTATTTTATTGCTTATTTCAAATAGAAGTATGTTATCAAGAAACTTTAAATCACATGAAGCATAGTTTTGGACTGTCTTTATCACTCACATTTCTGCATTCCTAAGAACTGGATCCAGTCTTAATTACTGGAGTGTATCCCCTTCAGAAACAAGATACAGTTTTGCTGAATACTTTTCATATACACATATAAATAGGAACTTCCCATGAATGCTGATTTTAGCCTCCAGGCTGTGGTTAAACATTTTAATAGTGCAGCAAAGTTATCAACAAACCTTTCCTTCCCCACCCTACCCCCTTCCCTTTTTACAATGAACAGATTTTTATCTGACTGGCTTGTGACTTGGGGATTTTTATAAGCAGGTTTGGGAACTTGTCAAATATTTTGAAATTTGAGTCTGAAAACAAAACAAAACAAAAATCTTTTAAAAATGGTATTTTATATCAACTGGGTACAATTTTGACTTGCTGAACTACACACAGGATTCTGTTCTCTGACCTATCTCTACTTAACTAGAAGCTGCTGGTCTGATTCCTTTTTTTAATACTCCAAGATACCATATATAACTCAGCATAACTCCACTGAGGTAGCAAAGAAATGGACCCATAAGACCCTCTTCATTTCTGAACTACTGCAGCCTTTTGTCAAGAGGCAATAAGAATGTTCACATTATTATTTATTTCATCTGGGCATTTTAAGTGTCTCTCTTTGGTGACCTAGTTAGGAGTTTTACAGAAACGGTCGCCATCCCTTTGACTTGTGACTTCCTTAGTCATTTTCCTGTTTGATGTCCCTGATTTAACAAAGCACTGATCTGAAAGCCCTTGACCATGGAAGCACCGCTGGTGAGGTCTGGAGGACTTCTGGATCATCGCTGCCTCCAGCTTCCTCTACATGTCTGCCAGTGAGGGGTTATCATGGGTCAGCTGCTGAATGGAAAGTGTGGCAGAAAATGGTGGGTTGAGCCCCGATTTTATATCAGTGTGTCTGATTTTTATAGCAGAGTGGATGAAAAGTAACCATCCCTTCTGACAGAACATGGTGCAGATGCAAACCCGTCGATATCTGTTGTTTATTTCAGTGGACCTGTGGATTTTGTTGCAGCAGACCTGAAACATGTACTGATGATCTGCTGCCTGATTCTTGAAATTCCTTCCCTCTGCAGTCAAGGTGTGGTACAGAAAGGAAAAAACATCACACACAAAATGCATGAAAAATGTTGGTTGGCTGAGCTATTGTTCTTAGCAGGGGAAGGGTGAGAAGCACAAAAGAAGCTTCAAAATTACTGGTATCACCAGTGGGATATGGTTTAAATTTTGAACACATGTAAAGCTTCTTAAAATCTTAGTAATGAATTCCTGTTGGTCAGTAGTACTGTAATACTTATTGCAGTGCTGGGAGGAACAGCTTAATGCAAAAGAATTGAGAATTAGGATCATGGATACGCAATTCCAGAAGTACTATTATGACACCAAATGTTTTAGTCTCTTGCACATATTCCTTCAGCAAGAAGCTCTGTCCTCTGTGGTTGAACAAGAGCATGCCTCAGTTTACCTCTCAGTTCAGTAAAACATCTCTATTCTGAAGGTAGCTTAAGCTTAAGTTTAGCCATGTCTGTAATTCTGGGGTATTTGATGACTGAGATTAAAAAGCCTGGAGTTAACAACAGCCTGAAGTGTCGTTCTGAACCAGGGTTTGATTTGACAACATGTGACAAAGTACATGTGCACACCAACACGTCCAGTCTTTGAGAGTTTCTTCAGGAAATAGGCACTGAAATTATTTCTGAAGTATTCATCAGGAAATCTGCTTTATCACGACCCAGTCTTTACAACTAAGCCTAAACTTAGTTCTGCACTAGGTGTTGATTGAAGTTTTGACTTAAGTAAGAGCACAGTCCATGACTATATGCATTTACTGAGAGAGATTTATTAATTGAGCTGATCAAGTCACACTTACCTGACAAAGAATATAAGAAAGCTTTTGGGCTAAAAAATGAACGACTCCATAAACTTGGAGTTTTTCATGGAAATGTCATCACATCAACTAATTGGTGTTATTCGTTCACCCCGGTAGAGCAATTATTTGTAGTTGTTTATATTGTAGCATATGTCCAACACTTAAACAGAGCATATCACTGGGAAGAGCTGGAAGTTGAGTTGAAAATACCAGATGAGGCAGGCAGACGGAATTATCTCATGTCGCATTCACTCTTAAAAGGTTTTATATTTTTTTCCCTCAGTTCCTCATACTGCAAACAAGGAAGCAAATGAAAACTATCTCCCAGTTTCACAAGAAGAGAGTAAGAAGTCAGAAATACCATAACCATCAAAAGACAGCTTGAATGTAGAAACGCTTTAGTGGACCCGGTCTTCAAGAGTGCATTGGGTTTCTCTGACACTGAGAGGTCCTTCTGGCCCAGAGAGCCAAGCTCGTCTCAGCAAGGAGCTTTGATCCAGCATCACCGAGAAAGGCGGAATAGCCCTTCAGTCAGCGATAGGCAAAGATCAACCTGAGGTCCTTTGAAACTTTGCTCAGAATTACCCAAGATTATGAAAAAAAATGCCCTCTTGTTTTTGAATTAGTTTGCTCACAGTTGGCTTTGCAATGTCCTTTAAAAAATTGATGTTACACTCATCTGCATGCATAAGCTCATTCTGCTAAAACGTAATACTTGGGCTCATGATGAGAGCTACATCAATTGCCCTCACAATACAAAAGGAAATAAAATGAAGGGTTCAGAATGGACTAACTGTTGCAAATCAAGACTTCGGAATCTGTTAAACTACTTTTGTTCAGTCTCTTTTAGTACAAGAAGAGGCACTTATCACAGATAAAGTTATTTGGGAGCAAACCTGTAATACTGAATGTTCAGATGATGATGATGATGAAGCATTATTATCTTTCCAGTGCCACTGATGTGAAAGTTTCCATTTACATATTCATTTTTAAATCGAGGGGTTTGGGTTTTGTTTGACAAAGATCTCAAACAGTTAAGTTAAGCCTATTAGCCTGAATGTGACAGTTAATATGCTGATGTTAAGAATGTGCTTAAAGTCAAGAGCTCTTGGCTAGGCATTTTGACTCATTAAACAGGAAATAAATGTCAAAGTGAAGAAGATAAAATTGTAATATAAAATGTATTAATATAATAAAGCACACTGAACATATTGCCACTCTCTGTTATTTGTTAGTAAAGGAAATGGTGTGCATTTCTGTAATGGTTAAAAAATGTTATCTATAAGAAAATATTCTATTCCCTGTCTTACGCTGAAAACATTTTATATAAAACAGATATAAAGTTGTTCATTCATTGGTTTAATACCTAGGATCAATGTCCACTGAATGCCAATTCGTGTGGTCCTGTGGTTTGACATCATATGTCCAAGGAACTTGTGGGAAATGATGGGAAGAGCTTTTTAAAGGCTGCAGAGAGGTGACAGCCTGGACAAAGCTAATTGAAGTATGTTTTTCAAATTGTGTTTCTTAAGATCTTTCATTAAAAGACAAGCTCAACATAAAATAGATTAAGAGGATGCTGATGCCACTGCAGCAGCAGTAGTCAGAGTGCAGATTGTACATGCTCAATTAAGTGATTCGAGTATCTTGATTGGGTTTGGCAAATAACCTTGTCTCACTATACATCATTTTTACCATCTGGATTTGCCTATACATATGATATCTGTTACATTAATTATATCTATTTTCACAGGTATAGACAGACATGCCCTAGTGTTGTGGCGCCCATTAATAGATCACGCAGGTCTGAGCAGCTGTGTTTTGATCAGTGGAAAGGTTTCCCAGCATCTGAGAACTGAAATCACCTTTTGGATATAATAAGTCCATCTCTGTATCTCACGAGTGAAAATCAAGGGTTTCTGTAAAGAAGGAGTAAAAACACCTACCACAAAAAATTAAAAGTAAAATAACCTTTAATAATTGCAACAATGCAAACTCAATCGTATGCATTGCTCTCGGTTGGCGTTTAGCCATCCGTCGTTTGTTGGCTCATAAAGCTGATTTGTGCTCATCCCTCCCAACCCTGTTCCCCAGAGTTGTTGGCCTCTTTTCACCACTGCTTTCCCACTGGCACATACAACCAGGACCCAAACACCCCTTTGTTTTTTCCTCTGAAACTCTGCTTTTTATCGCATGGAGAAAGAGGGAGTTTTGTGTGCAGCTTTTTTTCTTCTTCATTGTTGTGTGCCACTTATAAACTCTGTCGATAGACTCTTGGGAGGTACCTAAAATCCTAGGCAAGGAAGCAGGTATAATTCAGAGGAAAACTGACCTTGACTGAATAGGGTTAAAATGCTTCAACCATCTCTTTCATTTGAAACTCCTCATTTGCAGACTCATACTTCTTTCATTGTAGCTAAGGGCTGACAGGAATATATGTGGGATCCGAGTTAGTTGTAACAAGTTCAGCTAGATTTAGTGAATTCTGTGACTCTTTGGGAAGAACACACAACAATTTCTCCCCTCAGAGATACACAAAATTGTTGAGAGCACCAAAATTTTTTTTCAGAAACCTAGTTTGGGTATTCCCCACATATGAGCATCTAGCAGAGAAGTTACAGCTCCAGCTTCCTAATTCCCATATCTAATTGTATATGTTAATTAAGCTCCTGAGGAAACACAAAAAGTACTGACCTCTAAATTCTGTGTCTAAGAATTTGAACTTTCATCTTGGAGTCTGGAAACTTAAGGCTGTTCTTAGAAACATTTAAAGGCTGTCAGCCACTGAAGGCTTTTAAACAAAATTCTTGTGGTAATTTCCAGACTTGGTCAGTGCAGATACTTCTTGAGCTTTCTGGAGTTGCCTGCTATCCCAGGCTGTTTTTGTTGAGTATACTAAGAATGGAGATTTACCAAAATATTTGATGAAGTTTTTTTATATAGACTGTGTCCCAAGCATTTATTTGCTATGTTGTGCACCCCTTTTAATAAAATATTGTTTATTGTTATGGAAACCCATTCTAACAAGAGCTCTTTGACCCATGAAAATGTTAACCAACCAACCAAGTTTGCAGCTTTCAAGGAATTCTCAGTACTTCTGTTTTCATGGTCTTTCAACTGCATCTTTCTTGTCATACAAAACCACAGATGGCAGAGGCCTGACTTTCTCATCACTAGGGATGGTTTATATCACACCAGCAGTAAAAATGGACCTGCAAAAAGTGTACATGTAATTAGAAGGACTTTCATATCCTTTGACACTATTGGAGTAGCAAAGAGGAGTCTTAAACCTGCATCCTTATCCCTTCTGTTTCCTTGCTGGGACGCTCTTTGGCCAGGACTGTTGTGGACTGGGAACCAGGAAATCCTCCTCTCTGGTTCCTGAGATGCTGAAGAGCAGGTACACCAACATACTCAGCACAGGTATGCTTCTTCCCATTTATCTTAGGTATAGCACGTGCCTTTATTTAAGTGTCTTTGATCTGACTATATCTGATTATTCCTTCGTTTCATTTTCACTTAACCTTTTGCCCCCTACACAGACTAAGCATCCCATCAGGTGTCTCCCAAGGGACCTTCTTTCCCCCCACTCCCCCTTCCTCCACTCTTCTAGGTGCTTTATGGCACTCCTGGTAATTTACCTGATCACATGAAAGGAGCTGTAGTTCCGTAGTTCTTTTTACAATTGCTGCTTTACTTAAAATGTTGGTTCATTAGCTCCTGTCTCTTTTCAGGTCACCACATCTCACTGGAGGTTTACCTGGTTTAGTGAGCAACTCAGGAACCACCGAGAGGACTGGAGAACAGGGAGTATTGTATTTCTTATATTTGAAAGCTGCTCCCTAGCATCCACAAGAGGATTCTTGGCACCTGCCTAGTTAAACTGGATGTCCTATGTTACCTCTCCAGGCAAGTAAGATTCTGGCAGTCACTGTAGTCTTATTCCACTTGTTCTCAGTTTTTTTGACAGAAACACATTAATTCTCCCAAGCTCCTTTGGCAGCTGTAAGAAGTCTTTAAGAAAAATAAAAATGGATAATATTGAATATTTCTCTTAATGTTTTACTGTCATTCCTGGGCTAGGTGATAATTCTCTCTTCGGATGTTAATCTCCGGCATGCAGTAGTACATACCCCAATCATTTACTCATTACGGAGCTCATTTGTAAAATGCTGCCATTTAATTTACAACTGCATATGAAGCTCCACCTAGCATTAGCCCTACAACATTTAATGTTGTTCTCCCAACACTCCCACTGTCAAAGGTCACATAAAGCAAACCATTGCTTTATACAGAAACTCCTTCTAGTTTAACAGAGAAGGAATGGCAGCCCTTGGGCAAAATTTCCAATATGCATTGGAAACAAATACAGTCTGGAAAAAGTGCCAGTAATGCAGGTTCTCTGGTTCAGTGCAGGAAATGACCTAACTGAAATGTACTGGCAAAAAATGTCATCACTTTCTTCACTTCCAATTTCTCAGAGAAACAAAAAAAAAAAAAAAGGTTGTCTGAGGAGACACAAATATATAAACCCAAAAAGACCTCCCAAGCTGACTTGAAATATGGTCAAACTACACATCCACTCCCTGCTCCCTAGAACCCAGTAAATATTTCTTTGGCCCCATGAAGTATTTTAGTCTGAACCCAGGAAACCTCAAGTTGACCTTGGAAATAAGATTCCTCATTTTCAAAGTAAATGTCTCAACCACATTGACTGGAGGAGTTGCACTTTTCTGATTGAAACATATAACACTTGTCTCTTTCGGAAAATGAGGTAGATGACACTGTGGGGAACTGGTTGTTTTCCCAATTAACTGACCGTAGGCGCTTTCAAAGTCTTTTCCTCAACTTTTATACCCCAGTACAATGCTGGTGGCAAGGTTAAAATATCTATTTTAGGCCCTTAGGGGCAGGGTTAAGCCTGTGTAAGCAGTAGAGCCTATCTCAATGGAGATACTCTGACCTATCTCAATGGAGATACTCTGGCCTACCTCGCTGACCATCTGGCATGTGTCTCCTGAGATTTTGTTCAGTCTTGTCTTCAGGTTGTATTGGGTGGTTTAACAGCATTTGACGCTGTGGTGTCCTTTGAGCTTACCTTCAATCCCATTTGAGATTTTAGATTGCGTATGTCTGGATTTGATTAGCTTTGTCAATTTGTTTTCTTCTGATGTTTTTCTCCTCTGCCAGCTGTGTCAACTCTTCTTCCACCCAAGATAAGGTCTCACTCCTTGATGGTATATAATGAAAATACACTTTTGAAACAGTCTTTGACACCATCTTCTGACAACTGCTGAATCACATTCAGGTATACATGTCCCAGGTTCCCGGATCAGTTCTCTGTAGAAAAGTGTAAGCGCATGTTCCACATTAAGTGTAAAGAAAAGGAAGATCTCTAATTCTTCTTCCAATGACTGGGTCATGTCCATCAACTGATGCCATAAATCATTGTGACCACAGCCTTCCTTTTCATATCACAGCTGCTTTCAGAACCTCAGACATAACTGCCTTTTGCTGACAGTCTTGTTTAAAACAGATCAAGACAATAAAGATGGACACTTTGATTGGCATCTACCACATTAACAAAACTTAAACTTGGCTTTAATTCTAACAAATCAGATGTTAAATAAAATAAGGTGATGCTTCTTCCAAATGAATCTTTCAGGTTTTGCTTCAGCTTGAGTTTCTCACTTGAGACCAAGCAGAAGCATTGAAATGGTATTTCACAGAGGCTTCTGCTCCAGGGCACCAGTGTGGACATTCAACTGCCCATGATGTGGGCCTCACCGTATCCTGCAGAGTTTCACTAGGCTGCAGGTTGCAGCCATGCAGTGCAGATTTAAGAGCTTCATGGGGCTTAGGTAATACCCATACATCTGAGAAGGACAATGCTATCCGAACAGAATGAACCTTTGAACTTTGTTCAGTTTTTGATATGACAGTAAGCCTCAAATTTATAAAACCAAAACAGAACAAAAGAAAAGTGCACTTGCTTTCATTCTGCTTTCTGATTTTGCACTAAATTGTCAGCAAAGAGGACATTTTACCTATAAACAGATGGCACGCATTTCTGTGGGATTTTCCCACATTTGATGAACACACGTCAAGTCCATTTACATGAGCATGGAAAATATTAAAATGACTACCAGGTCTGTGGAGTGTGAGACACCTGGAGCATGGTGCTGCCAGCCAGCTCCTGAGCTGGGGATATTCTGGCACTCAGTCATGGTTCTGGGGACTGGGCCTTTTTTGACTCAGGTTATTGCATCTTTTGACACCTAAAGACATGTTCACCTCTGACCTAGAAACATCTGCAACTTCAAACTATAAAAACGGGAATGGAAATGTAGCCCTTTTTTCCCCTTACTGTTATTTTTATTTTCTATTGAAAAGGGTTTTAAAAGGCCTGTGAAATGTAAAATTGCTTTTTTTGCCGTAGTTGCAAAACTCATTTCACTTTTTATCCAAGATGCGCTTGTAGCAAATTTCCAGAGCCAAAAAACTAATACAATAACCCACGCTGGGGACCACGGCACAGCCTGCGTCTCTGCATGCTCAAGGCAGTGTGGGGATGCCATAGCAGCCAGCCTTGTCCTCATATCCACCATCCAGCCTGGATTTTCTCACCAGTTCATATTGCCTACAAAGTTCCTGAGTATTTTGACTTTCCTTCCTAAAGTAACACTGGCTGATTTTTACTCACCAAGCCCTAACTTCTGCTCCTTTTCTGCCAGCAAAATTTATAGGTATCTGGGCTATTTCTGCTGCTCCTCTCACATGGCCCACCACCAGCATACTGGCTGTACTGGGGACTGCAGTTTCTTACCTGAGGTATCAGTATACTAATATCAATTTAAGTCTTTCTTTCACCTTTCTTCTTATGATTCACTCTTGCAATTTATATGCACACAGATTTTTTTTATTTTTTTTTTCCTTATTTTTGCTAACTAACTTTTGGCTGAAAAAAATATAGTTGGGACCTTTCTGTGCGTCAGTTTGCCCTCTTGCAGGATGAATGTGTGTGGTCTGTAGTACAATATGACTATCTTTGAATGAATGGCACTATAGGAATCCACAGAATTCTTATTTTGACTTTTAGGGATGGCATGATGGCATAATGTAGTAACTTCTTTTTGTTTCATTTAACGGGAGAGGAAGCATATAGGGCAGAGCAACTTACAGTGTTGATAGATGGGGTATTGCTGTGATTGAGTTTGCCAAAATTAACACATTTCCCATTGGAAAAAAAAACTTTGGAAAAGTTTCTCTTTTCTGAGTACAGGCATTTTATGTTACAGCCTTAGAGCTGATTCTGTCTCTCCTAAGTTATAAACCCTTATGGATGTACCATAAAGATGTCCACCTAATGCAGAGAAAAGCAGATTAATTGATCACAGTAATATATTCTTATCCACTGAATAAGAGCATTGCACACATTGTTTCTTGTTTTGTTTCTGGCTTGTAAATCTTCATTGTAGAATACAAATGAAAATGACCCAAATATGTATTATTTATGAATAGGACTCTCGGATATTATGCTTTAGATTGATTGTGTTAGACAGGATATAACAGAAGCACAATAAGTCAATGAAAAATAAAAAGCAGCAAAAATGTTTTGTGCTAAAAATGTAGTTCTAGTGACACCTCTTATATAAAGGACATTTCCCACACATTGACATTTATATTTATCATGGCCATGTGTGTGATTTACAGTCGTCTGAGGAACTGAATATCGGGAATATCCATGCACATCCACACCCCTTTTGAATGATGGCAAGTCATAGACTACCGCCTTGCCCCCTGTACCACAAGCTTTTCCTCCCCTTTTTATTTTCCTCCACTGGCTGCAGGGCTGCTGAGGAAGCAGTAGATCAATAGGGTGTCTTGACTGGAGTTGCCTGCAGCATTTCCATTTCTCAGACTGGACACTGATGCTAACTATCAATAGCAATAAGAGGCTGTTGCAGACAGAATTAAGGCTCCTTCTTCTGCGTGGCTGTCTGCTGCTTACTGATAAACATCTCTTGCGTAGAGTTGCAACAAATAAGCCATTTCAAGCGCTCAAACTGGCCCCTGTCATTCTCCCTATTGATACTGGCTGTGGGGTGAAGGGACACAGAGTTATTTTGATACAGCTGATGACATTAGATAAGGGCACCGATGGATAGTAGTACAAAGGCATAATGCTATAAAGTGCAGCAAGAGCATTGATGAAATTCGCTGTGCTCCTGTAGGATCCCTGAAACAACAAAAGACAAAAATATTGACTTAGGTTTAAACTACTTAAGAGAAGCTACAGCTAAATTTAACTATTTATTAACCTTTGGTTTTTAAGTAATGTTAAGATACTCTGCCAAGCTATTTTATTCAGATCTCACTCATTTTTACCACTCTGGATTTGCAAATTTAATCTGGAAATAAAAGCTAAGAGGGGCTGGATACAGCTGTGATATAGGCAGGAGGTGCTGGGCAGCATGGTGGTCACTTCTCATTTCATCTGAGCTACACACCACACAAGCAGTTGCCAATTTTGGAAGAACTGAGCCTCTTTAGCCTCCTGTTCTGCAAAAAATCACTTTCTCCACTGATCTATAGCTCTGTAGTGTATTCCTTGTTTTCAGCCTGTCCAAAGATGGAGAACCAGGTCCTCACCCACGCACGTGAAATCACCATGAAAATACCCTGGCCCAGAGCTTCTTGGTGGAAAGTTCCCGTCATAACTCTGCTGAAGTCAGGTACACAGTGGGGTTATGCCAATTTGCAGCAAATGAAGAGCTCACATGCCAATTGGGGTTTATTTTTCTTTTAATTTTGCTGTAATGGACTAGGGTGGGGGGAAGTGGTTCAGATGCTCTGCTGGAAAATCAACAGAGCCTTATTTCATATCCTTGTTCTTTGGAGCTCTACCCATTTCCAGGAGCGAACAGTCTGGTTCTGAGGCATCTCCAGCGTCCCCACTGTGAGGTGGGGCTTTTCAGATTAGGAGACTGATTTTCTGTGGGAAATTTCAATGATCCAGTTTGAGTTTCAGACTATGCCGCCCAAAATGCTTAAATAGCATTGTTTTCTTTCATGGTAATTTTTATGTTAAATCTAAGAAAAGCCGATGGATTTTATAGGATGAGCTTATTCTGAGGATAATTCCGATGTTACTGAATGTTTAAATTAGGATGGTTGATGAAAAAATAAACCAAAGCTTCCAAGATGTTAGGGATACCAGTTATGAATAACCCTACTAAAAATATTTGCATAAGATGACTGCTGAATATACATCTATTAATATATGTATTGGCTTTGAAAGAAGTGAAATAAAATGTTAACTGGAATTTAATTTAGGGAAGAAAAGAAAAAACCACACAAACAAAAAACCCCAACAAAACCCACACTACAACTTGAAGATTAATCACTTACTGATAAACATTTTAACTTTTTTTTATCTCTGGACCATATGTTGCAATCAGACTTGCCTACCACACAAGACTAGGATGGGGGTGGAATAGTTAACGTATGTAGACTGCTCAGAATAATAACTGCTGTTATTAATTGTCCTCCAGTATAGAACATGTACATTTTACGTTAATACACCGATTAGTGAGGCAATTTCTAGCAAGGGAAGCTGGAATTTCAGAAATAGCTTGGCTCTTCACTTTGATTACTTTCTGGCTGGAGGCTTGGAGTCAAACTAATTCATGTTGTAAACATCCCTGGCCATTCATGTCCAGTCCGTTGCATGAATCAGAGCAGAGCAGTTCGACGAGTGCAAGTTCAAAAGTCCAAATGGAAATTCCTGTTTTGCTGGACGTGGTAGAATCATTGCGCAAAGCAAGGAGGATCGCCTCTGTGCTCTTTACTCAGGCAAAATTCCCACCTCCCAGAACTGAAGGTTTCTTCAAGAAAGGTGAGAAGCAAAGGTTCTAACTCTTTGCGGATGAGCAATCCCCGCCCCACCCCCTGCACCCAGCTTTCCACAAATATTTCTACAGCTCAGAGATGCAGCTACAACCTCGACATTTCAACACAAATATTGGGCCCCAACCTCAGCTACTTCAAATTGCCATGGTTGGGCTGGCCTCGCTGGACTCGTGGGGATTTGCTATACCTGAGGCTCTCACACTTTTCAGTTTTTCCTCAGTGCCTCTGACAGTGTATTCACCACATACTTGAAAATGAATCCACTTTTCAGCTGGAAAAAGTAAAAAAATAAACTACAAAACAAGCTCTTCACCCTGTTTAAGTTCCTCCCCAGTTTTGAGGGGCTCAGCAAAAAGGAAATATGTACTCACTGTCACCTTTGTAACGTATCTTCCTCAGTTGAGCACTCAGCTGAGTTGGGGTGCTAATGCAGAAAGACATTCAAAAGAAAAAAAAAGCAATTGGCTTTTTTGTTTAAAAAAGAAAGTTCTTTTATATATATACACACATACATACATACACATATACACACAGACGTAAAATTTTATTTTACTGCTCCCACTGCAGAACTCTGTTGTGTGTGTTAGCTTTGACAGCACTTATGTAGAGATACAAGTACACAGTTGTGCATTATAGTATTTGTTTCTCAATGTCACTAAGCCAGAATTTTTTTAAAACATAAGAAGTCTTCATTTTTTCCCCAGATCTTTAAGACAGGAAACATTAGTAAAGCAATTTTTTTTTTCAATGGTAAGTGACTTGAAGCTGGAGACAGAGAAATGGATTACATTACAAATTTTCTACACAAACATAGGGATTAATTTAAATTATTCCCCTAAATCAAAATAACTAGACTTTTTGGCAGCCTTTGAAGTTTAATGAATGTTTATTATTGCCAACGAGTGTAGGTTTTGGGACACCCGGCAGGTCCACTAAACCAAGATGATCTAAAGCTATTTATATAAAATAAGTCAAAGCCAAGATGTTTGTCTTAAAGTTACAGAGAAAATGCAAGTATTTTAAAGTAGATACTATTTTTTTAAACAAATTCTAAGTTAAGGATGCAGAGTTGTTGCCCCTGTGCTTGTGATGTCTATAGATGAGGGCCTGTACATTAACTACAGTTCTGGTGATTTCAGAAGTAGTCTTGATGTAGACCAGGTCTCCCCTGCACCTTTGGTGCTCTCCTGGGTCTGGTTCCCACTCATCTGAGGGGACAGAAACCCAGCTTTGCTCTTATCTCCTGTAGTACATTTGGGATTCCTCTCTGATGTCTCTTATCAAAGCTGACAAGAAGTCCCTATTACTTATAGGCATTTCCGTGTGGGTTCTCTGTAGAAGAAAATTAAATCAGGTCATGAGATGCAATAAACCAGACATAGGATTTCCAAGTACATTTTATTTATTTCATGGTTAATACTTTTTGAAGTGCACTACTGAAATGCTGCATAAATGTAAAACCTAGTTTGCCTCTGATGACTGTGATTGACTCAAACAGAGGGAATATTTGTGGAGATATTTAGCTCCTGATAATTCAGCCACACAGACATTCTCTGCTTTCTTTTTTTTGTTGTGTTTTTTTTCTTTTTTTTCCTAGAGGGCCATTTTCAGATGTACAAAAAACCCCTTGAAAACTAGATAATTTTTATATCTAAAATTCACAGCATGTCTTGCTGTTAAATTGTCACCTTAGAGGCCTTTTTTTAAATTTCATTGAAAATGCATATTAAATCAAAGTGATAGACACATGTAATGTAAAATGTCTGACAACAATTAGAATCTCATTTGGAAGTTTGTAAAGCATAACAGTTTAAAATGAATTTAAATTGAGAAGGAAAGTTTTTAGACTGAGAAGGAAAGTTTTAGCCTTCAGTATTGCAATTCTGTGCAGAACAAATCCAGATTTTTTTTGCTTTTTTTCTGAGTGAAAGAGAAATAAAAAAGCCCAAGCTTCTAATGCAGTTAATTCACCATCGTGTGACAGTCAAGCAGTGTCCATTTTTCCGCAATAAGGTCCAAAATACATTGATTATTTGATTTTGAAAGATATGATAAAGCATGAAATATACAAATAATGTAGTCCAATGTGAAATCATGTTGCTTTGTCATGGAATCACAGAGCAGCCCAGGTTAGAAAGGACCTCAAAAGATCACCTGGTCCCACCTTTCATTTTCAAGGAACCTGGAATACATTGCAGCTGAGACATTTGATAAATTTTTCTGCTATGTATTGAAAAGTGCCACTGTTTTTATTGGTATAGGCTATCCAATAACATCCACATGGTTTGAAAAAAGAATTATTTACGGGAAACTTTCAAAATTGTCTTTATTCTTCTAAGATGATGACAAGTTTTATGCACAAATCTCCTGGACATCCTGAAATCGTGGGACCCACAGGCGGCAGGACCACTGGAGCACTGAAGCCACATGCCTCCAAGGCGGTTTTGGCCTGGTCCTTGACCACGTGGTCCCACCACTGAGGACTTACCTACCTGAATGGAGACTGAGGTTGGCAGTAAAAGGGCTATGAAGCTTGGGCTGATACCTGTCTTTTCCCAAAATCTTGGGCCTAGCAAAATCTGGTTGGATTAGAGTTTATGGCTAATGTTTATTCAACACACTGTAAACATCTGCTATATGGTTTGTCATAAAATGGAAGTATTTTTTAATTAATTTCAAATTCTGTGGCTTATATTTATTTTTAGTTTTATAACATGCATGTTTCCAAGCAGTATTCTGTAATGTCATATTTCTGCACTGAAATTACTATAAACTTGTAAATATATGCCAATGCTTCAAGCATTGCATTCTCTGTAGTGATACATAGCTCCTTTAAGCAGATACACTTCCAGTACTGATATACTTGTGTATAATTCTTCCAGATTAAATTCTGGCTGTTTCTAGACATTCTGGTTATCACTTTGATTGATTTTATGAGAATGACAATAAGGAAGCAGAATAATAAGAGATTCAAAGCATATTCTACAGTTCATTTCTGAAAGGAGAGTCGATCCCGTGAGAACTTGTCATGCTACTGGTTACAGTTATTGTGAAAATAATTGTGTGCCATCACAAAAATATAAAATAAAAAACGGATGCAAATTGCTAGTAACAGTTGTTGTCTTTGGCTATTTAGTATTTACATTGTCTTTGAGTAATCCCCTTGCAGAGCCAAGATTACCTGTGATTAGCAGATCTGAACAGGTGGTTTAAGGAGCTGTACTCCCAAAATGTCACAGTTGTTTTGCTCAGAGAAGAGGTGAGTGCTTTCTCAGTCACCAGCAAGTAATTCCTAAATATAGTAACCAGCACTTTGCACAGGACTTTGCTGCTCTTGGGAAAACGTTGTCCAAGGCCCCTCGTGAGGCATGAGAAAGCATTACTGAACACTGCAGCCCTGGGTGGCTGCGTGCTGTGTGTGGCTGGGAGTGTCATGGCTGGCCCTCAACGTCTGTTTACCTCTCCCCCTCATTAGGCTCCCATCTGTCTCACTCTTTACCTTAGTGCTGAGTTCACCTAACTGCTTCTGCTTGGCATGACCCATCACTGGCCATGGGCAGGTCTTCTCCCCCCTTAGAGCGATCTATTACTGGTGGAGCAAAGGAGCGGCAGGGCCATGGCCCTTGGAGAGCAGAGCTGGCAGGAATTGGATTTTGCTGTTAGAAAATTCTAAGAGTAAAATAAAGAGTAAGTGAACGATGCTGCTTGAGCAGGGTGCAGCAATGTTGTGGTGTTGTGAGGTGACGTGTGCAGTGGCACAGAAGACAGTGCTGAAGAGGGAGGAGGGAATGAACTGTACTTATCCCTTGTTTAATTCCACTTAATTCAGTACATTTATAAGGCATTTGGCTCTCTGTTGTAATGAAACCATTATTCTTGCATATGATAGCTTTGCTTGTGCTTTTGTGCAGCATAACAATGGAAGCTGCTGCCACTGCAGAAGAAGCCAGGTTGAGTAAACTTTAGGGAAGAAGCGAGTGGCTTCAAGCCCTGCAATGTATGGGAGTGCAAAGGCGTGCAACTGTCAACTGCACATGTTGACAAAAGACATCTTACCAAGAGGTATGTTATTTACGTGCTAAGCATTGTTGCTGGTGTCTTCTCTAGATCTTTTCTCCATGTAACAGTTGTTTACACTTGTCTGAAGTTAGTAATGGGCCTGATCTGGCACACGCACACAAATACAGCTCCTCACAGAAACCAGTTTGTATAGACTGGGGGCTTAGATGAGTATTTTATTTGCAGACAGCTGGAATAGCTTAAGAAGTGACGGTAACATGCACTGGTGCCCCACACAGGAGAATTCCATCCCTTGCTGGCCGAGGATGTCACGCAAACATGTTTGCAAACGCAAACACAGCACAGGCTGGGAGAGCCGATCACCCTGGCTCAGCTGGTGGGACAGGGTCTGCTTGGCATGGGGTGGTGATGGGGTCCCAAACAGCATGTCCCACTATCACATTGGCCCTGCTGGAAATGTGCTTCTATGCAGTCCTCTTTGCATGTACGCTTTTTGCACCAAATGCCTTTAAGTATGACCTAAAACTTACTCAAGGTTTAAATTCTTATTCAGACAGTAGGGTGTTGGTGGCTAGGGGTGAGTTCGGGTGAGCTCAGTGATTGTGCGTGGTCCTGGGGATGGCCAGCAAGGCTGCAGAAAGCTGCTTACACCGTGCATATAAATGCACTCTGCAACCCTGGGTGGAGATCTCTTTGAAGTGGAATTTGAAGTTTCGTGAAGAAGGACCCGAACATAAAATGTGCAACTTCGAGTGAGATTCAAGAAAGAGTTTGTAGAACCAGGATGGAAGTCCAAGCTTACTGTATAAACCACATAAAGGAAGGAAAGTTTTTCTAAACTCAGATCTGGGTTCTCTATTTGTGAGGAAGGGTCTCTTTTAAGTCTCTTTTTGAGTCTTGTGACTTGAGTTTTTCCAGGGGAAGGAAAGAAAATTGTGAGGTTCATTTTCTAGGTGGCAACTGTTCAATCTTGGGTTTATGGAGCAGTGGTTTCCAAGGCTGTCTCTGGGCCACTGATGTAGGATCTGCTGATAGCCCAGTATGAGCTGGCAGGCAGCTCAGCACCCAGCTCTTCCCTCTCTTCCCTGCTGCAGAATAATTCTAAGAAAACAGAAACCCCTGGAGTTATCTTTTGAGGTAGATGATGGCCATTGTTGCCATCCGAACATTAAATGATCACTAATGGGAAGAAAAGACAACTGTGAAAATGTGGCTGAGGGGGTCAGGTTGTTCTCTGAGGTTCACACAAGACCCAGACGACGCGCACGCAAGTCCATGAGCAAATGCACTTACACTCAGTGTAAGGCTTGCACGCTGCCAGCGCAGACCAGTTCTGGCCAGGGACTGGCCCAAACTGAGGGCAAAAGGTGGAGTGCGAGGACTCTGTTAGTTCCGGCATGGAAAGCCGACCGTTATTCATCTGCTTTATTGCGACGGCAGCTGCCAAGCCAGCTCCTTGTGTTGATGCAGAGGATATGACAATTTTCACGTTGTAAACACCATGCATTAATCAGGGCGCCTCGATAGTATGCAAACAAAATGTAAGCACTTAAAAATACCTCCACTGTATTTGAATCGAAAATATGTCATGAAAATGAAAGAGTTTTTCAGGTTCATTTCATCAGTCAGGAAATTGGGGACTCTACCTTTCCCCTTAGGTTGGGGATGTGGTTATTCCGTAGTGGCTGCACATTCTTCAGATTAAAATGAAACCTTAAAATGCACACTCTGTAAATCTCATTTGATGGTGAAAATCTTTTTGTGACAACAACAGGTCTTACCTTTTTTAGGTGATTACCTTGTAGGAAATCATCTGTATGTTCTATTTCAGTGAAAACTGCCTTGTGAAATTTTGGCCTTGTATTTGTATTTTGATGGACTACAAGAGTTTCTGTGTCATTTTGTTTCAAAGGTAAGCAAATCCTAAAGGAACACTTTTTTAAGAAAACATTTTTTTTCCTTTAATGTCCTGAAAAATACAGCCTTCAGTTCTACTCCTTAATTTGCTTCTAAATGGCTCCCACATCCATATTTTATACTATTTTATATACTACTTTGATAAAGAAGTGAGAGCTATGATATTTTTTTAAAAAAATCAACACTAAGACCCTTGTGAATAGATACCGGGGTGCTCAGCAATTAATGACTGTGAAGTTTTAATTCTGTATAAAGGCACTTTTCTTACAGCAAGATGTTTAGAGGAAATCTTGACTGATAGCTGGTTATAGCTCATCATCCGATATCAGATGTATTTTTTAATGACTCTACTTTTGACATGTACGTATTTCAGTGTCTTTTTTTTGTTTCCCTTGTTCTACCCAGAGTTATTTCTGTGATGAGAGACATCACAATATGTCTTTGGAAGATGTCTTTGCAGCCCAGAATGATTTTTAAAGTTCTGTATCTTAAGACTGGAGAAATCTCTTAATTTCTAGACTTCTGGTTTTCTGGTGGAGGCACATGGTGCCTTTATACGGCTGTGATACACTAGGATATATTAAAAAAAAATAAAAGAGAAAAGAAACTGGGAGGTGAAGGCATGTGGTGTGCAGAGAAAACCTCCCCTGTGGCATCAAATAAAATTTGTGGTTCCCTATCAAACTGGTGGGCTCATTCTGTCCATACGTGGTGACCATTGTGTAAGAAAGCGATGGGAAAGATTTCTGACCTAAGCAGCCTACCTGAAATACGTTCTAATTTATTTCTTTAATGTACATATATATATATATA
>NW_010156464.1:0-5269 GCF_000695765.1 Mesitornis unicolor
GGTGGGGGCAACCCTCTCTGGGACGACTCGCTTCAGCTGAGCGCCTACCCCGGGGAGCGGGCATGGCCGGTAACGCCTGCCTCGATGCGGGAGGAGGGAAGGGCCAGGTCGTGGCGGCCTTCCCACCCCGCAGAGGGACGTGCCGGAGCAGCCGTGCACCTTCCCCGCTCTACAATGGCTGGGCCGGGGGGGGGGGGGGGAGGAGGAGGGTGCCCGTGGCTGGGCCGGGGGAGGGGGGCGAAGGAGGAAGCTGCCGGGCTCTGTGCACGTAGGTAGGGAAACCTAATGCCTGTAATCCCCTCTTCTGCCCAGCGGTTGTTGGTCCTTGGCCTGCAGACACACTCTCACCTTATTTGAGATTATCTGATAAGAGCAGCTTTCCTTCAGGTTCTCGTCCTGTGCGGGCACAGAGCACTTGCGTACCCCAAGGTTAAACTGGGTCCTAGTAAGTCCCGGTGTTACTGATTACATTTCAGCCGTGTCATTCAAGACAAGCGTGTGCTGGGGAATAGCGTCAGGCACTACACCTTACATTGCTTACCCATCTGGGGGCTTTCACTGGGTTCTGTGCAAGCTGGGAGGGCTCAATTTGGTAAGTAATATTTAGTAGGAGTAGGTTTCTAAAGTGGTGTTGCACCTGAGATGCCTTCGCTTTCAGCTGCATTGCTCCAGAGTTTTTGCTGTTCAAGGGAGATGCATCAGATTTCATTAACTTTTCAGTGTTGCTGTTGCTTTATCCTGTTGACAACTAGAGAGGTTTGCCTATTGCCCGCTAGGGTTTTAAGTGCTTTTAGCTGTGATACTGTTCTTGAAATGCAAAACATGACATTTTGTTCTTGGAGGCTCGCTCACCTGCTTATATTTAAAATGGGGAAAAGGAACTTCAGGGTTTTTTGAAGACAGCAGTTAAAAAAAAAAAAAGTGGTTTAAGTAGACTGTACTCACATGGTATATGCATGCTCTGCAGCTGTGAAATAGGATTTTATTGTGGCATACGTGCTACTCCTCTGTGGAAGTGGTTGAATTTAAGCATTTGAAACAGACCGGGTAGCCTGTGAGACAGCCTAGGTGGTCCATCAACATCTGAACTCCTACTACCTCATAAATGCTTACCCAGCTGCTTTAGATTTTGTTTTAGTACTGAATTTTTATTATTTCCAGTCTCTTATTAGGGAGATGGTCTATAAATTCCCCTAGGGCTTTGCTGCTCAGGATCCTATTGGACACCTAGTATTAATCCATGAGTATGAGGAAACAATCCTGAAATCCTGATGCCCACTATTTTGGCTAAGGATTTGGATTTGGTTTTGAGTTTGGTTTTTTTCCACTTTCATTTATTGTGCTCTAAAAGGTGAGGGAATAGATTATCTTGGAATGGGAGAAAATAAGTTTATTTTTTAAGTTGAAAATTTTCCACTTCTGACATCATAGTCCTATGTGGAAGCTACTGTATGAAAGTTACCTGTTCATACATGAATTGGTGAATGTTATAGAGCAAAAAGGTTATTTACAATGACTCAGAGTTTTTATTTCTAAGAGAAAATATTTGAATAACTATTGGTGTGTTCCCCTGTGGAAGAAAGAATAGAGGAACTGACTGAAATCAGAAATGGTTGCGACAGTGAACAGTTAAAATGCTTTGTGTGAGTCTTTACTCCACTTGAAAATTGTGCTCTGGTTTGGAGTGACAGGTAGCTGACAATAGCGATGGTGGGCAAAGTTAGCTTTAGTGCTAGCTGAATATAGTATATGTTGCTGCATTGCTTAAATTAGACTTATTTTAATGTGCAGTATTTGATGTGTGAAAGGCACTTGGTTCTCCATGTTACTCTCTGTGCTATGATTCTAGGGCTTTCTGATTTTCTTTTAAGTCAGAAGGAACCATTGTTTTTCTCAGTGCTGCTGTTCTTGAATTAGTGAGAGTTTGAGATTCCAAATCATGTCTAAACAGGAGTTTGAGGACTAGTATAAATTTTCAATGATTCTTGCAGCAGCTTTGTCATGCTGATGGATTTTGACTTCTGATTTTTATCTGGTGATCTGGACAGAAGTCCTGCATGTCAGGTCGTTGATTCCTTCCATGTTGTGTGGTAGCTGTTGACAGGACTGCAGTATCATTCATTAAAACCTCATTTGGTCAAAGAACCTCTTGTTTGTTTACAAGTTGTCTATTTTCCAAGCAGTATTTATTTTTAACATCCTCTTTTTTTTGAAGTAGATCAAAACAAACAAACAAACCCAATAAACTTGTTGTCTTTATACATCTGATTACAAATTATTTAATATGCTCCTGTTATACCTCCATAGTAGTAGTTCAGGTTAGGAACTTGCCTATGGGGAAAATCTCTAGTTTAGTTCTTATGCAGGATGTTCAATTTTTTTGTTCCTGTTTGTTTCCACTCAGGCTTAGTGTTGTGTGTACCTAAAAAGAATGTCTTAATTTTCTTTTTTAATTCTAGCTAGGTGAAAATCAGGAGAATAGTGTAATAGTCATATTTTTCAAGGATAGCTCATCTTATCTATAGTATAGGCCCATACTTTATTTTCTCATAATTTATTGTCAAACGTTGTCCTGCTATCTAGCAGGCCAGATTATCACAAGGATTCAGTTCTCTCATTAGCATTTTTGTCTGTAATTTCAAGGGAGTGTGCTAAAAATGTAGCTGAATGTTCTGGTGTTTATATGATTTAATGCTTTTAAATAAGTGTCTTGAAACACTGTGTGTAAATAAACTCCTTAGGAATTCCATAAGTTATTTAAACAATTACTGTAAGTTAGTTTGAGAGTTCATTAATATTAGGAATTTTCTGTCACTCAGAAGAGTGTAGTCTCATATTTCATCTTGATTTGTTACCAAAACTCTAGTTTGGTTCTGAAGCTTCTGCAGTCCTCCTGTCTGAGATCAGAGACTGTGATTACATTATCTATGGACTCTTATTAAATAACTGGATATGAAGCTCATTGCTACGCCATGCATTGGCTGAGCAAAAACAGATCAACTGCGAAACTGAAATATCCTTGGGAGAAGATGCTTTACTAATATAGAAGGGGACAAAACCATGTAGAATGACGGAACTTCATCTGCTGAAGTTCTAGAAGATTTCACATCATTTTTCAGTGATTGATTTGTTTTCTATTTTAAAAATAATTTCTCTATCTTTTTAAAAAAAGAGTGTGAATGGAAAGTTGTCGGGGTCTTTGTGGTTTTTTTTCCTAATTACATATGGTACTCTTATCCTTTTCTTAATTTTTAAGCTAGAGAGCTGAACAATTATAACATATCCTACTTTGCTTCCGATCTTGTTCTTGGAAGATAAAAATGCATTTCGCTGCTGATGTGTGGAACTAGTAGAAAGTATCAGATACTTTTCCCCTTTATTCGGGTGTTGTTGGAAAAGATATGCATGTCAGGTTACTGAAGTAAGTACAGCAGAATGTCTCTCTGTCTCTTTTTTTTAAATGTTTATGAAACCTGTAACAGTAAGGCAAAACTACTTAAAAGAAGAAAAAAAAGTAATTATTTAATTCTGATACTGTTTTTATCTTTTTATCAGATACTGTCATTTACACATCTAATTTTAATAGTACTCCCAATCTGAAATCCAGCAAAAAGCTTCATTTACTGTAAGCAGTAGCTTTATAAAAGTTACGTATCTTGAATCAAGAAAAACTAGACTAAACCAGGAAACTTTCGTCTCGCCTATCTTGCTGTTTTCTCTTAAGGAAATCCTCCCATGCCTGTGTCCATATGCTGTTTTTCCTTTGTTCCTACGTTCTTGCAATTTCATGAAATTGCTATCAGAGCAAAGTGTAGCATGGTATGAGAGGTTACCTGTGTTCACCACTGATAGTGATAATGGCAGTGAAAAAGCAGATGAAAGGAGTCAGTTACATTCATTTGAAAATGAGTGAATTGGTGAATTCGCTAGCCAGTTACAAGAAGAGGTTAGAGGCTTGAGTCAGAAACTGTGTATCAGTAAATCCTAGTAAAGCCATTCTGTGTTTACTCATCAACTCCAGTGATATGACTGAATGGCATGTTTGCTCAAACTGGTTTTAACTTAAGGGGCTTTTTTGTTGCTTTTATTGTAGTTTGGTTTGTATTGCAGCCATCTGAAGTTGCTGGTATTTGAAAGCCAAAGCTTGGTTTTTTATGCTTTAGATCAGAGCTAGACACAGACTTTGCTTTTGACTTTTTAAGAGATTAAAATTTTGCTTTTGGATTGCTTGCTTTATGCCCTCTGAAAAAGCTTCAGGTTTTGTCATGGATTGGAGTAGGAACTGGAAAACACCTGGCTACTTTGAAATAGTGATTTTAATCCACCTAAGTCCATTGTTCTTGCAATGGACCTGACCAGTAAATAGATGCTATTTGCTTTATATATGGAGGGTAGACACTATATGAGAATATTTCAATTGTAAGACTTGGTGCTATGTGAGAGGTCTGATAACACCACAAATGAGGTGTATGTTGAGAAATGTGCAATACCTGCTTGCAGTGAATAACGTGGCAATATATAATTTATAGGTATGTGGTGTTTTTAATCTGATTTTTAGGTAGTGGAGATCAGTGAATTGCTTTTTAATGTGTAACAGGCTACTGAAAGCTCTCTTTCCTTAACCAAGTCCTCCATCTTGATTTAAATTTCAATGGCTTTAGGTCTTTCCAATTTAAAATTAGAGTGCTGTTTTCTTTGCACGCTTGTAGGGCACAGGGCAAACAACACATTAACAGCTAAAGGCGTACCCCCTTGTGGAAAAGGGGAAGCTAGAGGAGTAACAGCCCTAAAACTGATGGTGTTGATGAAGTGCTAATTATCTCCTGGTCTGTGGGGTATGACAGAAGAAATTTGGTTACATCTGCTTCTGTAGGTCACCTGGTCTTGCATCTTGTGACTTGATGAAAAGTAATGAAGTCTGGTTTCACAGCACGTACACAGAACTGCTTTCCTGCTTTGATAGTTTTGTTTCGTTTCCCTCCCTGGGTAATAGAAGAATGGTAGTTGTACTATGACTTTTGTAGAAATACACAACAGCCACAGTTTTGAAGGACTCATTAAAAGCCTACATTGAAATAAAGTACCTCCTTAGACTTCCATTCTTCAGGGCACGAAAAGTTTTTTGAAACTTTTGGTAAAGGTGACCTAAGAGTGAAGTGTTTTACTCTTCTGTATCTTACCGAAAGAGAAAGTGTAACGGTGTTTTAAGACTGAGAGGGAGGCACAACAAAGCTTTGGCAATAGAATGTTTTTGTTATTTCCAGGAGGC